>NC_081376.1:10512864-10622864 GCF_030684315.1 Stegostoma tigrinum
CCTCAAGGCCCTCCGCTTCTTCCTGTCCCGCAGGCCCGACCAGTCCCCCTCCACCGACACTCTCATCCGCCTAGCTGAACTCGTCCTCACACTCAACAACTTCTCTTTTGACTCCTCCCACTTCCTACAGACTAAGGGGGTGGCCATGGGCACCCGCATGTGCCCCAGCTATGCCTGCCTCTTTGTAGGTTACGTGGAACAGTCCCTCTTCCGCACCTACACAGGCCCCAAACCCCACCTCTTCCTCCGGTACATTGATGACTGTATCGGCGCCGCCTCTTGCTCCCCAGAGGAGCTCGAACAGTTCATCCACTTCACCAACACCTTCCACCCCAACCTTCAGTTCACCTGGGCCATCTCCAGCACATCCCTCACCTTCCTGGACCTCTCAGTCTCCATCTCAGGCAACCAGCTTGTAACTGATGTCCATTTCAAGCCCACCGACTCCCACAGCTACCTAGAATACACCTCCTCCCACCCACCCTCCTGCAAAAATTCCATCCCCTATTCCCAATTCCTCCGCCTCCGCCGCATCTGCTCCCACGACAAGACATTCCACTCCCGCACATCCCAGATGTCCGAGTTCTTTAAGGACTGCAACTTTCCCCCCACGGTGATCGAGAATGCCCTTGACCGCGTCTCCCGCATTTCCCGCGACACATCCCTCACACCCCGCCCCCGCCACAACCGCCCCAAGAGGATCCCCCTCGTTCTCACACACCACCCTACCAACCTCCGGATACAACGCATTATCCTCCGACACTTCCGCCATTTACAATCCGACCCCACCACCCAAGACATTTTTCCATCCCCTCCCCTGTCTGCTTTCCGGAGAGACCACTCTCTCCGTGACTCCCTTGTTCGCTCCACACTGCCCTCCAACCCCACCACACCCGGCACCTTCCCCTGCAACCGCAGGAAATGCTACACTTGTCCCCACACCTCCTCCCTCACCCCCATCCCAGGCCCCAAGATGACATTCCACATCAAGCAGAGGTTCACCTGCACATCTGCCAATGTGGTATACTGCATCCACTGTACCCGGTGCGGCTTCCTCTACATTGGGGAAACCAAGCGGAGGCTTGGGGACCGCTTTGCAGAACACCTCCGCTCAGTTCGCAACAAACAACTGCACCTCCCAGTCGCAAACCATTTCCACTCCCCCTCCCATTCTCTTGATGACATGTCCATCATGGGCCTCCTGCACTGCCACAATGATGCCACCCGAAGGTTGCAGGAACAGCAACTCATATTCCGCCTGGGAACCCTGCAGCCATATGGTATCAATGTGGACTTCACCAGTTTCAAAATCTCCCCTTCCCCTACTGCATCCCTCAACCAGCCCAGTTCGTCCCCTCCCCCCACTGCACCACACAACCAGCCCAGCTCTTCCCCCCCACCCACTGCATCCCAAAACCAGTCCAACCTGTCTCTGCCTCCCTAACCGGTTCTTCCTCTCACCCATCCCTTCCTCCCACCCCAAGCCGCACCCCCCGCTACCTACTAACCTCATCCCACCTCCTTGACCTGTCCGTCTTCCCTGGACTGACCTATCCCCTCCCTACCTCCCCACCTACACTCTCTCCACCTATCTTCTTTACTCTCCATCTTCGGTCCGCCTCCCCCTCTCTCCCTATTTATTCCAGTTCCCTCCCCCCATCCCCCTCTCTGATGAAGGGTCTAGGCCCGAAACGTCAGCTTTTGTGCTCCTGAGATGCTGCTTGGCCTGCTGTGTTCGTCCAGCCTCACATTTTATTATCTTGGGTAGGGCTGAACTTGCTGACCCAGTGCCAACAGCTCCCGAGCTACAGCTGAAAGCACAAACTGAACCTAGGGTTCAGCACTTGACCATTCATCCTGTGCAGTGCCGTCTCACTGTTCCTGTTACAAAATATTAACTGCTGCCGGTTCCAAATTGCCTTTCCAAGCCCTGTGCCAATCTATACACTGTACCTGCATGTGGTTTACACTTAGTCCATTAAGCACCTTATGTACCCTGTTAATATGACCTACATGCCTTCAGAAACTCTTAGACAGCAGATGAGCTTCAGCTTATTTAATAATACCCCATGGCTCATCCCTCCAGCTAGGGATCAGCCTCAGAGTCTTAGTTTCAGACATTCGAAGATTCTCCTGCTATTCTGTCACAGTGCCTGTATCTTTCTTAGGAATGACTGTGCCAAACAGACTGCCTGGAGCTTTAAAATCAAAAGGATGGTGGAAATCTGAAAAAATATATAGAGAGAGACGCCAGGGTTCCAAGGAAGAGCCACACCAGACTCGAGACAATAATTCCGTGTCTCTCTCCACAGATGCTGTTCGAACTGCTGAGATTCTCCAGCATTTTCTATTTTGAGACCTGCACTGCTTCTTCACAAATTCAGGATAAAAACCAAAAGACTCGCAGATGCTGTAAATTAAGAACAAAAACAGAAGTTGCTGGAAAAGCTCAGCAGGCCTGGCAGCATCTGTGAAGGAATAAAAACAGATTTAATGCTTCAGATCTGTTGACCCTTCCACAGTTCCGAAATGTTAACTGTTTTTTTCTCCTTCACAGATGCTGCCAGACCTGCTGAGCTTTTCCAGCAACTTCTGTTTTTGAGCAGGGAATATGGATTTTCGGCAGCTCAATTTCAGAATTCTCAGCTTTGAGAAATGTTGAATAAATGAATAACCTCAACCTCCGTCATTCTTTCCTGGATGAATTCTGTCCTGCCTTTTCAAAAGGCAGTCTTCGTTTTACTTCCAGGATGTAGTATGTGGCATTGGCCCTTATTGGAAATGGTTTGTCATCAATTAGCTTAAGTCTGCGCCCAATTCTAGTAAATGGTCAATGCTCGAAGCAAACTTTGCTTTACAGATGCTGACCCAGCTGTTGTTTATGATATCACACTTGGCTCAGTCTTACCTGGATCAGAGTTGGACAGTTCAAGAAGCCTCCACTTCAGAGACCTTAGCACCTAATCAATATGTTCAATCCTTTGATGTACAGTTGGCATTTAGACAAGATTTTAAACTCTGAAGTAGGAGTAACAGCTCATGGTTCTTTAGAAAAATTAAAGACAGACATCCTAGGTAAAATTTTCCCATGAAAACTGATTCACTTGTAGCCTTGGAGATACCTGTACGTTATTTGACATCACAAATGACTATCCAGTAGCTGCCAGAGATATTAAAGAAGAAACTTGCAAAAATGTCATCCTCAGTAGAGTGGTCACTGTGGCTAGCAGCTGCAAAATTATATCAGACAGTGTAATAGACTGAGTGTAGGTAAGGGCTGTCGCCTAGGTGTTTAAAGTGTCTTTGTTCTGACAAGGTTTGGAGGCAGAGAGATTGCTGGAGGAACTCCATCAAGAGGACACAGAGGTAGATGGTCTATACAAAGGCATTAGCAAGAAGGCTTTTGGGTGTCCAAAGACAGATAGAAATATTGAAGACTGGTAAAATGTTGAGAATAAGAAATGATCCAACCAACATTCGTTCCATGCTCTGGTCAAACACAAAGCAATTGTGGGAGTAAGCATATATCAATTTTTCCTAAGCAGAAAGTCCAAATCTGGCTGATGGAATTGAGCATGGGTATTAATATTGCTTAGAGGAATCAAAAGACAAAACAGAGAGAAAATTTGGAGTGCTTCAGTGTTGAGGGCTTTGGGTGATCTCATACATGAATCGCAGAAAACTATCACGCAGGCAAATGGAGTGTTGACATTTATTGCTAAAGGAATACAGTATGCAAGTAGGGACATGTTGCTGCAAGGCATTAGTGATGACATACCTGGAGGATTGCCTACAGTTTTGGTCCCCTGACTTAAAGAGGAATGTAATTGTTTTGGAGGAAGTTCAGAGGAGGTTCACTACATTGATTCCAGGTGAGCGGTTTGTCTAATGAAGAGAGATTGAGCAACTTTGGCCTATACTCCCTGGAGTTTAGAAGAATGAGAGGAGATCTAATCAAGGTATATTAGACGCTAAAGGGGATTGACAAAGAAGAC
Organism: Stegostoma tigrinum; assembly: GCF_030684315.1. Classification (NCBI taxonomy): domain Eukaryota; kingdom Metazoa; phylum Chordata; class Chondrichthyes; order Orectolobiformes; family Stegostomatidae; genus Stegostoma; species Stegostoma tigrinum. Next base: position 10,516,860 of record NC_081376.1, read on the forward strand.
AGAGAAAGGATGTTTCTTCATTTTGACAGTTTAGTATGAGAGGTCATAGTTTTAAAATAAGGGGCAGCAGATTTTAAACAGATGAGAAGAAATTACTTCTCTCAAAGGGTCATGAATTTGTGGAATTCATTCCCACAGAGTGTGGCGAATGCTGGGACATGAATACATTTAAGGAGGAAATGGACAGATGTTTAATTTTGTGCTGACTAACGGGATCAAGGGGAGCAGGCAGGAAAGTGGAGCCGAAGTTGAGATAAGACCAGCTTTGATCATAGTAAATGGTGAAGCAAACGCAAAGGGCTGAATGGCCTACTCCCGCTCCTATGTTTTTATGGTAAGATTTCCTTGTTCTGGTCAATAGCCAGGGCCAGTGGCTACTTGTTGAGTATGCAATACTGTCATTTACCAAAATTATTGAAGTTTGTTTGGAATTTAAGGGTTGGCAGAGACGTTGGTGTCAGACAATGACCCTCACTTTATGTCAAACAATTTGAACTATTTCTGAACACTACTGAAGCCAGACACACTTTGACACCATCAACACCCCCTGCATCAAATGTTGTTGCAGAATGAAGTGTACCAATTGTGAGACCTTTGCAAAGTAGTATAAACAATTTCCTTGTCTACTTGGTATTGTAGAGGAGCCTGTTCTTTTGGTGGTCAATGCGCTCCATCCAGAGAAACCAGGGGAATGGATGGGTGGAGCCAACTAGGGAGGCTGTTACGACAGCAAGCAGACTCAGGAATCTATTTGTGGCTATGGCGGGGCTGCAGGCTGCTATGGGAGGAGAGATGACAATTAAGATAATAGGGCATCTGTATTTGTAGTGAGAGAGATAAAGCATGCATGGGAAAGGGCTCAAGCAAGATCACCCTGACTTCTAGGGGAAGGCACAGTGTATACCAAACGAGATATGGCCACCTCATACTCCAGGGGCTGGGGGAAGGAAGGTGAGCAAGTGCTGGCTTATATAAACGGGTTGTGTAGGGACCTTGGGAGAATTGTAGCCAATAGTGTTCACAGGAAGGCTATCATGGGATGTGGACACTCGGTGCCTCACTGACATGTACAGGCAGAGGCTGGAAACCACCAACTATTCCTAGAGTGGGTGGGTATGTGTCTTGACCTGTGAAGGATGGTATCTGCAGGACAAACCAAACTGAGGTCCTTTTGGAAAGCAAGAACATTCAATACATTCACTTAAACATTGTGCAGCACATGGACCTTTGGGCTCCCCAATGCCTGACAGCCTTAATGTTCCTGACAACCTTAACACTCCCTGTGTGCAGTACACCTCACCGTCCCAAACATTGCTGATCACTTCATTCAACACCAACACTTTTGCACATCGAGGCCAGGGAAACAATAGAGACGTTTGTCCAAGTGATGATGCCAGCAGAACCCCCTGTCCTTCTTGCTTCTGTGTGTTCCAGCAGGCTCTCAACACAGACACCTATCTCTCCATGGTACAGCCTGTATGGACATATCATTAGCTACTTTGTTGGCCTTGTTATGTTTGGGGCTGGATATCTGTTTGTTTGAGACATTGTAGTGAAAAACCATTAACATTTACAGAGACATGAATATTGATGTACAGTGCAATGTCACCCAGATTGCCAATTTGCTCTCAAAAAGATTATCTTTATTCTTCCCTTCCCATTAGATCTCTATGGTTCCCAGTTCCACAGCTGGGGTGTGGGGAGCCTGCTTGGCAATAGACCCCACAGGCCTTGGAGATTTGGTCAGGCCATCCCAGGTACATTTGTGTCTGGACAGCAAGGGCACGCTCAAGGCAAGTGGAAAAGTAGGGGAGAGGGCTAGCACAGGGATAAGGTAGGGAGTTTGACAAGATGCAACAAACAATGTCTATGTTTCAGGGAGAGAAATCCTCCATTAAAAAAAAGTCACCAAAACTGACACCGAACCAAAAGATTATACTGTTCAGGCCCAGGTATACTGTAGGTATCCTGCAGACCATTTGTTTGAGAGAGGCAATGTGACAAAGGGAGAGCTTGAGGAACCCCATAGTTTGACATTCCAAAGTGATGTATCACGAGGGAAGTGAATGTTACAAAGAAGCTGAAGTTTGCTGGTAACAAAAGCCAATGATGGAATAAAGTGAACCAGAGTCTTTGATGGAGACAAATTGATCAACGTCACAGTGTCAACCATTTACTGGAGCTGATCATTAAAGTCAAGGTTCAGAGTTGACTCAGTCAGGGAGCAGAGTCAAGTTAATGGAAATGGAAGGAGATGCTCAGAAGTAAAGAGATATCGGTCACCTCGGTTAATTGAAAGTATGAAGGAAGGAAGAAGAAAAAAAGTTGTTCTTTTCAATAATATTGCTTGTCAAATGATAACATTTTTATTAAATATGTGCTGATGTCAAGGAAAAGAAAATCATGTAAATTGCTTTGGCGGTGATAATTGTGATTAAAATAAGGAAAAAATGCAACACAACCTATTAAACATTTAGGCGTTGTTGATATTACTTTAGTTTTATTATATTCTGGGAACTTATATTTTGATCCTTTTGCAGTTTAATATAAAAGTTATGTTTTGAATAGAGGGGGAGTTTAGTACTTTACAAGATTTGAACATTTGGTGGACTGCACTCTAACAGGCTCTGTTAGAGAGGTGTAAATAAGATGTATTCAGTAATGGCTATCTGTAGGTGATTATTTGTTATTTAAATACAATATACAACATACTGGAAATTACAACCAATTATTGGACTCCTATCGTTATTTAAAATACTCTTTGAAGTTGTAAAAGCATAGCACATACAAGGTATGCTATTGCCCTTAAAATGACTCCACAGAGACTGGTATTCCTTCACCCAGTCACCGTTTGTTTACATGTGAACAGACCTTGACTCTAGTACAGCATCATTCAGAGCTCGCTCTCAGAGTGAACTGAGCCTCTGACATGCCTGTTCATATCTGTCAGCCAGGGGTCCCTGAATGGACCTGTTAAGCTGGTCCAAATAGGGAACTCATATTCTATGAGGGCCATGTCGCTGATTTCATTGCAGTTACTACATGCCTTCCCCTCTGACTCAGAGATCATAGGCCAGTTTATGTTTTTTTGTAGCTCTTCCTGGGACATTTTAGCACTGGGTCAGGTTCGGCCAACTCTGCCTCTGGTATAGGCGGCGTGTAAACACAGTTGCTCACCTCTTGTGCCCAGCGCATCGATTTTCAGACAGCAAAGGCATTGAGGCTGCAACATCTGCCGTTTGCATCTCAGGTTCCAAGGTATCTTCAACACCTGGAAAGGTTGAGCCAATGGATTCTGGAACTGTCGGAAAGGCTGTAGAGGAGCTGGGCGTGTTTTGTTCCCACACCGTTTGCCACTTTGCACCAGTATGGCTCACGTGCTTGTTCAGGACCATTGCACTCACCCAAACTTTAAACATCTCTGGACCTGACTGTGTGTCAGCCATGCCCCTTACTGATGCAAGGCCATTTTCCATTGTTTCTACACCAAACCCCTTCACCCTGAGGTAAACTGTCTCTCTCATTTAGCAGTGTCTTGTTTCCAGCATTGGTGTTCCTGTCGCCACTTCACCCTTCCCGCCCAGGTCTGGCAAGATCAGATTTAACCTGGAGTGAAGTCTTCTCCCATGAGCACCTCTGCTACGGCTATCCTCGTATTGTATGGGGGATGGGTCCTATCATCGAATAGTGAGCAGGACACTTTGGTATCTAGTGAAGCTGTAGGTTATTTCTTTAAGCCTGCTTTCAAAGCGCAAACTGCTCTTTTTGACAGACCAATGGGTGATGGATGGTATGGAGCTGTCCTTATATGTTGAATACCATTCAACTTTGAGAATACTCAATTTCCCTGTTGGTAAACAATGTTTCATTATCTGTGACCAAAACTTCCTGGAGTCCACGCATTGCAAAAGATGCACAGTCTTTTTATTGTCATCTCCGTGTTTGACAAATGAGCTCTATGCATGTCCAGCCACATTGAAGGGTGTCCACAATGACTAATGAAAGGACCTGCATTGGCAATGTGTGGGGTTTACGTGGCCATTCCCATGGATGTGAGGGAGCTACTGGACATAATTTGTCCTTGTTGGCTCTCTGGACACTGCCATCCAATGAGGCTGTGTCTGTCTCCAGTTCTAGCCACCAGACATTATATCTCACCAATATTTTTATTTTGGAAACCCCTGGATGAGCCTGGTGGAGTTCTGCCAGTACCTGGCAGGAACCTTTGCTCAGGACAACCATAGTAACATGCGATCCTCGACCATGACCTGGTCTGTCCAGGCCCAAGGCAGTTTCAGTTCCTTTTGTGATGGCTCTTTGGCCTCCCCCATCACCACCAGTTGTTTCAGTGTTGCCAGCACTGGATCGTTCTGCATCCAATGTCTGATATTGTTAGTTTTATCTCAGTGTGTCCAGAAAATTTAAAACATTATGCACTCTTTCACCAGTGGCATCATTGATGGTGTATCTGCTCAATGCATCTGCATTTGCTACTTGGCCTCCCAGATAGTGTTCCAACTTGTAATTATACGCACTTACTGTTGGAACCCAATGTTGAATTTGGCCTGAAGCTATGGCTGGCACTGCCTTATCCTCTTTAAGGAGACCTAGCAGGGTTTGTGGTACAAATTTATGCCCATAAAGGTGTTGGTGGAACTTCCTAACTCCAAGTATGGCCACCAAACCTTCCTTCTCTATCTGGGCATATTTACATGCTATATTAGCCAAAGCCCTGGATGCATATTCTTTTGGGCATTCCTCTTTGTTGAGCTATGTGCTAATTCTACCCCAACGCCATATGGAAAGGCATTGCATATCAATACCAGATCTCATTTGGGATCATAGTGCGCCAACGCCTGAGAGAATGACAGCTGTTTCTTCACTTCCCTGAAACCTAGGGCTTGGCTGCATGACCATTTATTCAGAGTTGATGCAAAGGTTCCTGGATGGAGGTCGGTTTATGTTTGAACTTTCTGTAATAACTCACCAGCCAAAGGTAGGAGCTGAAGCACCTTTGGTCCCCCTCACTTTATCTTTGAATGAGCGTAGCCTGGTCTTGTTAACTTTGCAGCCCAGATATGTCACTTGGGGTGCCTGGAAAACATTTTCCCTTTTAATATATGCACCTGCTTTGGAGAAAAATGTAAGGACTAAGTTCTCAAAGTGCTTTTTATTGGCCTTTCCACTTATTAGCAACCTGGTAAAATATTCTCTATCGTCTGCTGAAAAATGGCACAGGCCAATGATTCTCCAAATAGCAGCCTTGTATATTGGTACAAACCCTTGTGCATATTATTTGTCACGTACTTCTGAGAATCCTCATCTGAGTGCAATTGCAAATATACATGGCTCATGTCCAGCTTCATGGAAGACGGCCTCCCTGCCAGCTTAGCACATAAATCCTCAATCCAAGGAATTGGATCTACATCCAGCACTGAAAAGTGGTTTACCACTTGTTTAAAATCCCCACAAAGGCGAACCGACCTATCGGGCTTCACAATCAATATGACCGATTCTGCCCTTCCTACAAACTGGACAGATTTAAGGATGCCTTCACTTTCCAACCTTCTGATTTCTGCCTCTACTTTTGCCCGTAAGGCTAATGGTACTGGTTCGGGCCTTGCAGAATCGTAGAATTGCTTCCCTGGTGAACACACAAGGTGGCCATGATTCCTTTGATAATCCCTAGACCTTCTTGAAAAGCATCTGGGTATTTAATTAGGATTTCATTTAGGCAGCCATTTTCTAATCAAAAAAATGTTGAGCCAACCCAAGTGAGTCTTTCTCGACCAGTTTTGCCCCGTTAGGTTTGAGCACGAGCATTTCTCTATAATCAGTGGTAACTGTGCCAGCTGCTTCTAATATGAGACCAGAACCAAAGTTGTCCCCTTAATCTGCAAAGGTTCCTCGGTATTGGTTATCAGTCTGACCAAGGTCTTGTGCAAACCTAAGGGTTGAAGTCCAGAGTGAATGTTAATAAAGACTCATTTTGCAATCAGTTAAACGGTGGCACAGTGGCTCAGTGGTTAGCGCTGCAGCCTCACAGCCCCAGGGACCCGGGTTCGATCCCAGACTTGGGTAACTATCTGTGTGGAGTTTGCACATTCTCCCTGTGTCTGCGTGGGTTTCCTCTGGGTGCTCCGGTTTCCTCCCACAGTCCAAAGATGTGCAGGATAGGTGGATCGGACATGCTAAATTGCCCGAAGTGTTCAGGGGGATGGGGTTAGGTCTGGGTGAGATGCTCTAAGGGGTGATGTGGACTTGTTGGGCCGAAGGGCCTGTTTCCACACTGTAGGGAATCTAATCTAATCTAAAAACAACCGCACTAGTATCGACTTCCAATAGAACACAGAGACCATTTAACCAGACGTTTATTTTGATTGCATCGTCAGTTCCTACTATCTGTTTATTTTGACTGGTTCTGATTTGGATGTTGCTAAGCAATTAACTGCTCCAAACCAGATGTAGATAGACTTTACAGGGTGTGCACTCTCCTGGATACTGGCCTAAGAGTTCTCTTACTCAGTTTAGGTCTAGTGGGAGTTTTTTTGCTGTCTCAAGCCCCCATGTCAACAGCAACTACTAAGACTTGCCAGCCCGGACCCTAAAGAAAACATTAACAGCTTAGGCAAGGTTTGACTCTGTTTTGCAGTGGGCTGACCCATGAGTCCCTCCATTCAGGGTATGTCCTGTGTGAGACAGCGTTAGTGCCTTCACTCAAGTGGTGGTCCCAAAACTCAGTAGGACTGGCAAGGTTGGCCACTTCCTTTGGAGTATCCTGCAACCCATAAGCTCCACTTGCTGCATTTCTAATGGCCAGTTTGAAGTCCAGTTGGGCTTCAGACGGTCAGAGCTTTTGCATGTTTGCACCTTTAATCCCACATTCTAAACATAGTCTCTCAGCACTTCATTCAAGATTAAACCAAAATCACATGCCTCTGCCAGTCATCTTAAACCTAACCAAAAATTTAGATATGGATTTTTCTGGTTCTCAAATTGGCGAGTAAAACTGACAGCCTCTCAGAGTTAGAGGAGGCTTGGGGTTGTAATATTCCTTAATTAAATCCATCAACTCCTGAAAGGCTTTCATACCTCAGGAAACATTAGGTTCCTAGTAGCCAAAAAAGCTGTGGCTCCACAAGCTGTTAGGAGATTACTTGCTGCTTTTCATCTGCCCTAATATTATTTGATTAGAAAAAAATTCATTCCTTCCATACACTGGGCCTAGTCTTTGAGGGCAGAATCAAATGAGTCAAACTTCCCAAATAAAGGCACAGTGCCAGAAATGCTTACCCCAACTCAAAGACAACTATCGCAGGTGAATTTCTTCAGCAATGTGCTTTTCTCTGGTTGCCAGTGAAATAATTCCACAAAGGCCAGTATGCTGTCACCAAGTCACACTTTATTTACATGTGGAGGGTTCTTGACACTGAGCTTCCTCAGAGCCAGTTCTCAGAATGAACAGGATGTAAGACACTCCTGTTTATCCCTGTCAGCCAGAGCTCCCTGATTGGACCAGATTAACAGCCCCAGTCAGAGAATTTATATTCTGTGAGGTCTGCCTGGCTGACTTCATTACAATCACTGCAGTTTTACATGAGGGAATTAATGTTTATAAACTTAATTTGTAATTCTTCACAAAAGACCCTACCTCCAAACAGAAGCCGAACTGCAGATGAAACAGTATACCCAGAAGTGAAACTGAACTTGTCAGTTTTCCAAGAAACTAAACACTATCAAAACTTTTATGAAAAGATATAACAGGAAACAGAGCAGTCTCACCTGAGCAGTCATGGCTATTGAGTCCACTGAAGCAGTCCAAACAAGCTGAAGGGGACTGGAACAGACAAATCAGATCCAGAAGCTGATAAATTGTAGATATTGCTGTTGCTGGAAGATAACATTGATGGGTCTCCCACCATCCAAACTGGGTTGAGCAGGTTCGGAAAGTGTGCGTCACTTGTGATAAAGACCATGTCAGAGGATTTGTGCTGGTTGTGTGCTGATGTCATTTGCAGATCAGACAATCATGCAGGAGGAGAGCAGCTGAAATTCCTTGTGAAGCAGTCAAGCATTTCAAGGACTTCTTTCTTCCACTGTGATCCTAAACTCTGAGAGGACCGCTGAGCCAACTTGTAAGATCTGCCTTTGGTGCATCTTTATTTTTATTTGCAATGTGTGGTCCACAATTTGCCTGTTGATTTGCGTTTGGCTCATGTTAATTCTCGAAGTTAGAGGATAAGACAAAATTGTGCTCCTGAGATGCTGCTCGGCCTGCTGTGTTCATCCAGTACACACTTTGTTATCTAGTATTTTGGGTTTGCTTTGTTGTCACTTGTACGGTAAAAATTCTTCTGATTTAAATTGTAGAACCTTATGGCTTTATTCTTTTAGCAAATGAATCAGATTTTAGTTGTTGTCCAAATGAAAATAAATGCTTGTCTCTATCTGAGACCACGACAAGTACCTTCAGCTGCGGTTAGAATTACCAGAAATTCAGCTCCGACTTGATATTGAGGTTGGAAGGACTTATTTTTTACCTGAGGTTTAGGAGCTCTCCATGTCAGGCCAGTACATGCCAACAACCTGGCAGTGAGGAAGCATATGACCAGCAAGAGTTCCACTGTGGTTGGCGAGGGGGCGCAGAAGCCTACTTCTCCAAGCGAGAATTTTTATAGGCACTGAGTGATAATGAGCCAAAACTCACTGGTGATGATGAATGATTTCAAAAGGAAAGTTAGATGGGAGGAAACGTGCAGGCTGCCTGGATACAGTGGCACGATAGGTCTGCTCGCACTGTTCTGTAGTCGGCTGATCTAGAGTTGAAGGCCCAAACAAGCTCCTACTGTGCTATAATGAAAGGAACTCTAGACCAATCTGCCCTCTTTACATTGCGGTGCTCTATGTTGAATGCAACTGATCTGATCCCGTCATCATCCAATGAGCTGCACTAAATCTATGCAGGCAAGGGCTGGATGGGATTCTGTCAAAGTCTGCCAACAGTGAGAGAGGAAGGGGGCAAGCGAGGGAAAGGGGGTAGATATAGCAGCCAAGTCTCTACTTTAGTCTCCAGATATTTCAAATTGTCAACACAACACTACAATATTCAGCTGTGAGCAGCTGTGCTCCTCTTATCGCATGTCCCCATAATCTCAACAGGAACAGAACTAAGATGAGCCTCACAGAGTTTTTACCAACCCCGTGTCTGTCCTTACCTGTGTTATAAATTTTAACCTTCAAAGTTGTTCGAATGAATTAAATCAGCTCCTGTTTTATTTTAGTAAAAGACGCATCCACATTGCCTGACTCAGCCACGCTGCTTCTCAAGTTCTGTAGGTCAGAGCAATGGAATATGAATGCATTTCTGCACCTTGCACATCACCCATCTTTTCTTACATTTCTAAGTCGACCAAGTTAGAGCTCGATTTCTCTCCAGTTCCAATTCCTTCTACTCTTCTCCTGTAGGCATTGATTCTGTGACTGAGCTAAAGTTTCACTAACAACAAGCTCTTCAGTGCCATGGTCAGCTGCCAATATTTGGTGTATGGGCCTTGGCAGTAAGTGGCACCAGGCAATGGAATTCAGAGGGTACAAAGCTGATCTCACCCCTCAGCGCCACATCGCAGAGGGATGTCTTTACATTTGTGTGATGGTGCAAAATGAGCGACTATTGATCTGCCCATTAGTTAGCTCTTTATTTTCGTTGATGTCAGTATTATATTCTCCGATGTGTTGCTAAAAGAAACAGAAGTATCCCTCGCAGCTCCCAAATCGATTGGTATCTGCAGCTTGCTATCAATATTCTCTACAGCCTGAGGCCAAATTTCAGGTGCTTACTCAATACAGGCCTAAAGAACAATCCAAATTCAGTTTTGAATTCTTGGCAGACAGTGACTATGTTGCTGATGAAGAACTGTCATAAAATCATAGAGATATACAGCACGGAAAGAGACTCTTCAGTCCAAATTGTCTATGCCGACCAGATATCCTAGATAAATCTCATCCCATTTGCCAGCATTTGGCCCATATCCCTCTAAACCCTTCCTATTCATATACCTACCCAGATGCTTTTTAAATGTTGTAATTGTACTAGCCTCCACCACTTCCTCTGGCAGCTCATTCCATACACCCCCTTAGGTCCCTTTTATATCTTTTCCCCTCTCACCTTAACCCTAAGCCCTCTAGTTTTGGACTCCCTCACCCCAGGGAAAAGACCTTGACCATTTACCCTCTCCATGCCCCTCATGATTTTAAGGTCACCCCTCAGCCTCTGACGCTCCAGGGAAAATAGCCCCAGACTACTCAGCCTCTCCCCGTAGCCTAGCCCAATCCTGGCAACATCCTTGTAAATCTTTTCTGAACCCTTCCAAGTTTCACCTCATCCCTCCTCTCACAGGAAGACCAGAATTACAGGCAATACCCCATAAGTGGCCAAACCAATGTCCTGTACAGCCTCAACATGACATCCTAACACCCATACTCAATGTACTGACTATTAAAGGCAAGCATACTAAACGCTTTCTGTACTAAACCGCACTTTATGACCAACAGTAGTTGAGCCTGATAGCTCCGGCTAGGGACCAAGGTGCAAATAGGCAGGGATGGCGTGAACATCCAGGTTGACTCAGGTTGAGTGAGAGCTATTCCAGACAGACAGCCTAGTCCAGGCCCTAAGCTGGGTGTGCATCCCTGCAGACACAATGTCCCTGCTGCAGCATTACAATGAGAGCCCAGCATTGACCTGTAAGTGGATCAGAGACATGCCATGAGGATTAATAGAGATTGGCACATGAACAACACCTCCCCACCAAGAAGGAACATTCCACCAGGAAACGGCAGACACCAGAGGACTGACCAACCACAACGTACCTATCTGCATCATTTAAAAACAATGCAGTTAATGCAAATGCTGAAACTGATGAAAGTGGACCTGACAAGAATGAACTGACTCCTTGCTAATCAATGATAAATATCTTAATGACCATGTATATTGGGTAACTTATGCATCCTGTAACTGCAAATGATGCATGTACTTTTTTTTAATGTTATCAAAAGAGTAACATTTGGAAAAATGCAGCTGTACCCTTGCTGTACTGGTTGGCTTGCTGTAGTCATGTGACCTTGACCTCAAAGTGCTCTAGTGTGCAGCCCAAGGCAGCCATTAAACACAAATCCCTTTAAACAGCCACTGTGTGGTTTTTCTTTTAGGTACATGCAAAATGGGAGCAGAGGAAAGCTGCCTAGCTCCTCAAGCCTGCTCTGCCACTCAGTCAACCGGAACTGGTCCATTTGCGTTTTGAACTCTACATTCCCATGTTCCCAGATGACCTCTGATCCCTCACCTGAGAAGAATCTGACTACCTCAAACTTAAAAATATTCAATGACCCCATTTTCATTCATCTCTGAGGCAAAGAGCTCCAAAGTTCGTAAAGCCCTCAGAAAGAAACTAAAACTCTGCTCATCTCAGTCATTAAATGAGACCCTTAATTTTAAAATGGTAAGCTCCATTCCAACTTGTTTATTCCCCACTGCGTGGACCTCTGCGGTAGCAGTGACCTCTATAGGTAGAGGTCAGTATGTTGGCACCTAACCAATGGCATGCACAGGACAGGGACCATCATCCCACACCCGCGGTCTCTCGGTGTGAGGTTGGAAAACGACAGCAGGTCAGACAGTATTTGAGGAACAGGAACGTCAATGTCTCAGCCCGAAACATTGACTAACCTGATCCTCGGATGCTGCCTGACCTGCTGTGCTTTTCTAGCCTCACATCTACAGACTCTGGCTTCCAGCATCTGCAGTCCTTATTGTCTCCCAGTCCCACACCCACAATTCTGGACTCACTCACAATATTCCAAGATGGCGGCAGAGTAGGACTCTTCAGCCGGAACACGTCTGCTCCATTTGTTCCCTTCTTTTTCTCTTTTCGTGGCTTTTTTTCTTCTTTCTTCTTTGAGCCTTGAGTGGTCAATGTAGATTCCCAGCCTCAGCATGGTCTCCCAGCTTCAGCATGGTCTCCCAGCCTCAGCGCGAATTCCCAGCCTCAACACAGATTCCCAGCCTCGACATGGATTCCCAGCCTCAGCGCGAATTCCCAGCCTCAACACGGATTCCCAGCCTCAACGCGGATTCCCAGCCTCAACATGAATTACCAGCCTCAGTGTGAATTCCCAGCCTCAGCGCAAATTCCCAGCCTCAACACGGATTCCCAGCCTCAACACGAATTCCCAGCCTCAACATGGATTCCTAGCCTCGGCGCAAATTCCCAGCCTCAATACAGATTCCCAGCCTCAACACGGATTCCCAGACTCAGCGTGAATTCCCAGCCTTAACGCGGATTCCCAGCCTCAACACAGACTCCCAATGCCAGCACAGACTCCCAATGTCAGCACAGTCTCTGAGCCTTAACATGGATTCCCAGTCTCAACACAGACTCCCAATGTCAGCACAGACATCCAGCCTTGAGGTGAATCCTGAATGGAATCCCAGCACTTCTGACCTCGAGATGAAGTCCAGTCAGGGCCAGGGGGCTGGGTGCCAGTGTGGATTGGGTAGCAGGGACTGTTATTCTGCATTTTGTATTTCTTTAATTTTCTACTTTATACCTGTGACTTTGTACTTTTGTACTTAAATGGCACATAGGCCTATAATGCTAGATTTTTTGTTTCTTTGTTTTTCTACTTTTTTCCTAAGAATTCGTACCTAAGAATCAGTACCTAGGCGCTGTTGTACTTAAGATCGCTCCATAATTGGCAACTTGTAAACTTGTCGCTGTTCTCATGTGAGTATGTGACAATAAAGTTCAGTCTAATTCTGATTCTAAGAGAAGCCATCCTTTTCTCACCCATCCTTGTCAAGACATTTCAGGATCTAGACTCTTGAATCTAGCCACCCCTCAGTCTTCTAAACTCCTGTGGAAATCGGCCCAGGCTTTCCATCCTTGCCCCATAAGACAGGTTCGGCTTACAACTGATGAGCTGGAGTCTGAGCTTTGGACACTGTGGCACATCTGAGAGGGGAACAGTTTGTTTCAGGTTGTGGTCACACCTGGTAGATGAAGTACCTCAAATTCAGTCAAATTCAAGGTGTGACTGCAAGTGAGGCAGGTAGAGGGGTCCTGCATTCAGGAACAGAGGAGCCTCAACTCTTGAGACCACACAGCGTGGAGCTGGAGGAACACAGCAGGCCAGGCAACATCAGAGGAGCTGGAAAGTTGACATTTCAGGTCAGGACTCTTCTTCAGAAAAAACAGTTTTTTCAAACAAACAACTAGAAATGGGGAAGTGGAAGGGAGCTGGGAAATTTACTTCCTGCTCCCGTGATGCTGCCTGGCCTGCCACGTTCTTCCAGCTCCATACTGAATTGTCTCTGACTCCAGCATCTGCAGTTTTGCTATCTCTAAGTACCTAGTGGCAGTCTTCACAATGGAAGACAAGAGTAATATCCCAAAAATTCAAGCGAGTTGGGAGGCAGAGGTGAGTATGGTAGCCATTACCAAGAACAAGGTGCGAGAAAAACTAAAAGTTCTGAAGGTGGATAAATCACCTGGACCAGACGGGCTACACCCTAGCGTTCAGAAGGAGATAGCTGAAGGAATAGTGGAGGCTTTAGTGTGCTCTTTCAGGAAGAACTGGAGTCAGAGAGGGTCCCAGAGGACTGGAAAATCACTAATGGAAGGGAGTAAGGCAAAAGACAGGAAATTACAGGCCGAATCGCCTGACCTCAGTTGTTGACAAGATTTTGGAATCCATTGTGAAAGATGAGATTTCTGAATACTTGGAAGAGCATGGTAAAATGGGGCAAAGTCAGCATGGTTTCAGCGAGGGGACGTCATGCCTGATAAATCTGTTAGAATTCTTTGAGGAGATAATGAGCAGGGTAGACAAAGGAGAGTCAATGGATGTTATCTACTTGGTCTTCAAGAAGGCCTTTGACAAGGTGCCGCATAGGAGGCTGCTGAGTAAGAATAGAGTCCAAGGTGTTAGAGGCAATGTGCTAGCATGGATAGAAGATTGGCTGTCTGACAGAAGGCAGAAAGTGGGGATAAAAGGGTCTTTTTCAGGATGGCAGCTAGTGTCTAGTGGTGTTGCAGAAGGGTCAGTGTTGGGACCACCACTTTTCACTTTATACATTAATGATCTAAATGAAGGAACTGAGGGCATTCTGGCTAAGTTTGCAGATGGTACAAAGATAGATAAAGGGACAGGTAGTATTGAGGAGGTGGGGAAGCTGCAAAAGGATTTGGACAGTTGAGGAGAGTGGGTAAAGAAGTGGCAGATGGAATACATTGTGCAAAAGTGAGAGGTCATGCACTTTGGTAGGAAGAATAGAAGGATAGAAGATTTTCTAAATGGAAAGAAGATTAAGAAATCTGAAGTGCAAAGGGATTTGGGAGTCCTCGTCCAAGATTCCCTTAAGGTAAACCCTTAAGATTGAATTGTTAGTTAGGAAGGCAAATGCAATGTTGACATTTATTTCAAGATGACTAGAATGGAAAAGCAGGGATATACTTCTGAGGCTTTTTAAGGCTCTGGTCAGGCCACTTTTACAGTACTGGAAGCAATTTTGGGCCCTTGAGCAGTTCAGAGGAGGTTCACAAGAATGATCCCAGGAATGAAAAGCTCAACTTACGAGGAACTTTTGAGGCTCTGGGTCCATGCTCAATGGAATTTAGAAGGATGAGGGGGATCTAACTGAAAAACAGAATACTGAAAGGCCTGGACAGAGTGGATGTTGGGAAAAAGTTTCCATCAGCAGGAGAATCTAAGACCCAAGGGCACAGCCTTAGAGTAAAGGGAAGATCCTTTTAGAACGGAGATAAGGAGAAACTTCTTCAGACAGGGAGTGGTGAATCTACAGAATTCATTGCCATAGAAAGCTATGGAGGCCAGGTCATTGAGTACATTTAAGGTGGAGATAGATAGGTTGTTGATTGTAAAATGGATCAAAGGTCATGGGGAGAAGATGGGAGAATGGTGTTGAGAAACTTATCAGCCATGATTGAATGGTAAAGCAGACCCAATGGGCAGAGTGGCCTAATTTCTGCTCCTATGTCTTATGGTTAATGGTCTAACCCAGTCAATCTGTTGTTTGTCAATTCATTTGCATGGCAAAGAGGCAGTATTTTCATCTTTAGGGGACAGTTACAAACTGCAGAACTTCTAAATAAGCATTAGGTCTGCACCGCAGGCTTTCTGCTTTTAATTTTAGTTCAGATTTTAGGCTCCAGACTCCCAGAACTGTTACTGCATTTGCCTACACTGGGATTTACACAGTCTAGAATAAAGAGTTTCTCTATTTGTAACTGCAGATAAATATAAGCATTGCACAAAGAACCGTGCTCCAGATAATCCAAACCTCCTTGCTCATGGTTGTAATTAGAAATATTTTTCAACCAAAATTTACTGGTCTAACTAGAACAAGTTTTACTTTCGTCTGATTGTAGTCAAGGACATATACACCATACGGGTAAATTAGATGTTTATTTTCTCTCCACTACTTTATGTCTTCTTTTGAGCTCACATTACAGACTTTATAAAACTTTTTGGACAATTTTGAGGGGCTGATGGTTTAGGAAGAACTAAAGCCGATGTTTACCTTGTATTTCTTGCAGCCAGCTCCATTTCATGTCTCTCCGTCATTCAAGCTTGCTGTCATGTTGTAGCCAAATTTCAATGAGCTTTGTTCTGAGGATTTTACAATGCAACACTCTCATCCCATACTTCTGACACTGGCCATCAAATACCATCCATGTACCCTTCATTTCCCAACTCAACAATTGCTGGGTCCCTACTGTACAGTATTTTCCTTGTAAAGGATATGTTTGCTACGTAATACACAATACATAAGCACTGTATAATAGAAGTGTTCAACTAACATTCGAAGACTTCTATTTTCCACCATTCACTCAGAAAATCTTCAGCCTCTAATTTCTGGAGGAATCCTGGAAGGTTGGCAACCTATTTTTTCCATTCCTTTGCTACAAATTGGGGAGCGAGGGATGTTACTGGGGATAGTTGATTCCTCTCTGAAATCATTGTTTTGTAGCTGAAATGTAAATGTCATCAGGGAGGGACGAATCCAGGAACTAACAGTCACAACACAAAGTACAAGTAAATTTTCAGGAAGATTTTCAAAAACGTGCCAAAATAAGTTATGTGGTCTGAATTAGCAATTTGGAAGTTGGTGGAGCTAGTTCGGGGGGTCGGTGGTTGGTAGGTGCAGAAATGGGCGTTGGAGCAGCCAGAGAATGTAAAAATATTCACAGCAATTAAAGCAAGTAAGGAAGGGTGGAATGGCCTCAGTGCAGGGAATAATTCCTATTTTATGTTTTGTTCGGGCCTATTGCAAAGTGCAGTGACCACGGTTGCTGAAAGACTAAACTGTTGAACTAGCCCACATGATGAATCCGTTCCTGAAGTAAATCATCCCGTGATCATGGGGTTGAAAACGGCTGTTGAGCACATACTATGATTTGTGGTTGTCATCTAACTGTATTTCAAATGCAGTGACCTTTCTTGTGAGATCTAGGGAGGAAAACATCCTACAAATCCAAGCTTGCATTGTATTCTAGCCTTTTAATTTGGCTGTAACCAGATCTTCGGCCCTTTTTATTGTTTCATGGGATATGGCCATTGGTGGCAATGCCAATATTTGATTCTCATCCCTAACTGCCCTGAATGATGGCTGGCTGCCACTATGGTCTCTGGGGAACAGTGCAAGTACGCTCACTGTACCAAATAGAAGGATTCTGACACTGTAACACTGGAAGATTGCCAACATAGTTGCATGTCAGGAGAGGGTATGGCTAGGAGACAACTTGTAGGTGTCAGCATTACCATGCGCTGACTGTCCCTTAGCCTTTCAATTGCATAATTGTGAGATAGTCCACACTACTACCACTGTGTGTGGTGTTGGAAAGGCTGAATCCTTAAGATGGTGGAACGCATGTCAATTAAGATGGCTGTTTTTATCAGCATTGAGTCAAGCTTCTTGAGTGTTGTTAGGGTCACTCAAGGCAAATGCAGAGAATTCCAATTTGTGCCTTGTAGACAATGATGGCCTTTGGGGAGTCATAAAGTCATACTGTGGTCATACTCTCAGCCTCTGACTAGCTGTTGGTAGCCACGGTATTTATGTGGCTAGTCAGGTTTTGTCTCTTGTCAATGGCAAACCCTTCTGGATGTTGATAGTGGAAGGTTCAGCAGTGAGTTGGGTGGCACAGTGGCTCAGTGGTTAGCACTGCTGCCTCACAGAGACAGGAACCCGGGTTCAATTCCATCTTCGGGTGACTGCCTATGCAGAATTTGCACATTCTCCCCGTGTCTGTGTGAGTTTCCTCCCACAGTCCAAAGCTGTACAGGTTGACTGGATTTGCCATGATAAATTGCTCATAACGTTCAGGGATGTATAGATTACGTAGATGGGTCTGTGTGGGATGCTCTGAGGATTGGTGTGGACCTGTTGGACCAAAGGTCCTATTTCTACACTGTAGGGATTCTTTGCTGAAAAGAATCAACATGTCTGACAGCATTTGTGCAGTGAAAAACAGTGCTTATATATCATAAGAATGTTGTGCCGACCTATTATCCTACTAAGATCAAACAATGCTGCATACCCTACATTTTACTATCCTCCATGTGCCTATCCAAGAGTCACTTAAAAGTCTCTAGTCCACTACCACTGCCAGCAGCGCATTCCACATGGTCACCACACTGAGACTGATATAACCCTTCTTGGAAATCCCAATGAATTTAAGAGGGAGATATTTAGATTCTGTCTTACAAGAGATGATCAGTATCTGGCACTATTGTTTCTTGTCATTTATCAGCTGAAGCCTCATATTGTACAGGTCTTGCTGAATATGGACATGGTCTAATCTAGTATCTGAGGAGTCATGAATGCTGCTGAACATTGTGCATTCATCGGTGAAGATCCCCACCCCTGTCTGTTTGATGGAGAAAATGTCATTATGGGTCAGCTGAAGATGGTTGGGCCTAAGTCACCACCCTGAGGACCACCTGCAGAGATGCTGTGGAGCTGAGATGACTGACCTCCAACAGCCACATCCATCTTCCTTTGTCCCAGGTATGACTCCAACCAGTAGAGAGTTTGCATATGATTTCCACTGCTTTATTTGTCTCCTGTATCTCTCCTTTAGTTCTCTGTCTTAACAAAACTGATTTTTGGTATGATCAATAAGATATTGCAACATGTAGCCACCTTGACCAATTTATCAATGTTTGACAACTTCCTGAGGCAAGGTCATGAAACTGGACTGTAAATTTGAATTACTGGTAGAGTTTTAATATACTTTTAAACTCAACAGTTCTTTTTGCTTTAAAAAAAGAGCCATACAAGCTGAAAGACAGCTGAAGGTATAAATTCAGCAGCCATCTAAAATTCCTCTGTGGATTACACTGAGTCATGAGAGTAAGCACAGAAGGTGACACCTGAAAAGTATCAAGTGAATTTCAGACAGCAGCATCTCAAAGGAACAGATGCCATTTTAAAAACTGAATCTTTATCTGCTACGTGTTGTGTCCGAGACTCCTGACATGATTGGAGCTGAAGAAATGGGAGCTTTTAATGAAAATGCTAGAGAGTTGACATATTCCTGTGCTAAAGAGTGTTATAAAGGGGTGCAGTTGAGAATTTTGACCAGATACTTTTTTTGAGTTAACAAAAAGTCTAATTGCTGAGAACAAGTCATCAGCACAATCACTGTTAAGGGAAGCTGGACAGACTCCTTTCAGCTAAATGCAGAATCAATCCAATTACTTACCTGCCAAAGACAGTGTGACTGGAATCACCCACGTTTAGTGGCTGCATGTTTCCCTATCTGTCCTAATGGATAGGCCAAAGACTGATACATTCATTTCATAGAATCATAGAATCCCCATAGTGAGAAAATAGACCATTCAGCCCTACAAGTCCACACTGGCTCTCTGAAGAACATCGCCCCTAGATTTGTTTATTTACTTTCACTATGTGGGCTCACCTCTCATTTCTAAGCTGTGTGTCACATTTTATTGTCTTTTCACATGTTTTAGTAGCTAATAAACTCATTTACATTCTCCTCACTCAAGAAATCCTGGCTAAATTGGCTCCTTTTAAAACATAAATAAATTTGGTCAGCAAAAAGGAATCCATGAGGGAAGGGATCCTTTTTAAACCAACCTTTGTACGGTCATCCATGAGAGACACTTGTACAAAGAGAGAGAGCCATTTCATCCGTCGACATCCAGGAGCAAAAACAGGCAGGGGCTGTTCAGCTCAGAACTGTTACACAATGAGGACCCTCACCACACCAGGCACCCATTGTAACAGCAGAGACAGCCAATTCAGGCCTCACCCTGCCTCTAGGGCAACACACACAAGCACATGCGCACACAGGCACATACACACACACACACACACACACACACACACACACACACACACGCTCGTGCTCACACTCACACAAGAACACACACACGTACAGAGACATGCAGGCACATGTGCACACACATACATACACATGCATACAGACACACACAAATACACACACTCACACATACAGACACACATATACACAGACACACCGAAATAAACACATACACACACACAAACATATACACACACACACACACACACACACACACACACACACACACACACACACACACACACACACAAAGCAGGACTGACTATGCGGTGAGCTGGAGCAGAAAGCACAACTCCTACTTTTCTGCTGTTTCTTAGATCATGCTTGATAGTCCCAAGGCAGATTCCAGGAAATCAGCAGCTGTGAGCTGGTCCACTTCATAACACTACAAACCGCAGCTGCCTTATCCCAGGGTCAGACATAGCACAGTGGGAGTGAGGATCATAGGGACAGTACGTTCACAGAAACAGCTCTAATACAAAACCTTGATTACAACGCCGACTGTTTACCTCCTCGGTCTCCTAAGCTCTGTAAAACATGATATCCTTTAGATCCCCTCTTATTACAATAGTGTGCATTTATGTAGCACAGTTTGCATCCTAAAACACTGTGCAGGGTTTTGCAGGACTGTGAGTAAATTCCAGTTTGATTCAGAGCCACATGAGATAGGAGGACAGGTGACCAAAAGCCTGGTTAAAGCTGCCTGTTTTAAGGAGCGTCTTAGAAGAAGAGAGAGAGGTTTATGAAGGGAATTCCAGAATTTCAGGCTGTGGCAGCTGAAGGCACAGCTGTGCTTAGTGTTGCGATGAAACCTAAGGACATGAAGGGTGCTCATGGGGTTACAGAAATAAGCCCTTCATGCACATGAACGGTATATTACCTTTTTCTGATGGCTCTAAAAGATGACCGCTAACCATGAGGCCACTGTCTCTATTTTGTTTAGTTGCGGTCTACACAGACAGAAATGAAAATCTACCCCCATGAGTTCACACTTTTACAGAAGTCATAGTCTACATCATTAGGAACAGGACTATCCTTCATTCGACTATCAATTGGCCTCCATTGTGCCACCTTAGTCCCGTGTTTAGTGACACCCTTTCTTGAGAAAAATCTATCAATCTCTGTCTTGAAAGCACTAGTTTTCTTCGCAATCAAAGACTTTTTGGGAAGAGAATGAGAACTTTCCATTAAACTTTTAAAAGTGGGGTCAGCAATACATAAATCTAATCTGGATCATCTCATTCGCTTGGGTCCCTCGTAGCATGTCCTTGTGCATGGATCTCAAAAGATTGGTTTGCAGATGCAGCAGGTAGTTATGAAGGCAAATGGAGTTTAAAAACACGGAAGTTTTGCTGCGGCTGTGCAGGGAGCTGGTGAGGGCACACCTGGAGTACTATGTACAGTTTTGGCCTCCTTACTGAGAAAGGATGTACTGGCCCTGGAGGTGGTGCACTGGAAGTTCACTAGCTTGATTCCCAGAGTTGAGAGGGTTGGCTTATGAGGAGAGATTGAGTAGACTGGGACTGTATTCACTGGAATTTAGAAGAATGAGGGTGTTTGCTAAAGAAACATATAAAATTTTGAAGGGAATACAAAAGATAGAAGCAGGAAGGATGTTTCCACTGGCAGGTGAGACTTGAACTTGGGGACATCACCTCAAAATAAGGGGGAGCAGATTTAGGACTGAGCTGAGGACGAACTTCTTCACCCAAAGGTTTGTGAATATGTGGCATTCCCTGCCCAGTGAAGCAGTAGAGGCTACCTTGTTGAATGCTTTTGAGGCGTAGATATATTTTTGAGCAGGAAATGAATTAAGGATCATGGTGAACGGGCGGATATGTGAAGCTGTGACCATGAAAAGACCAGTCGTGATCCCATTGAATGGGGGAGCAGGCTCGAGGGATCAGTGGGCCTCATCCTGCTGCTATGCCTTATGTTCTAATGTTTCAGTGGAAACAGTTTCACTGTGTCTATCCTTCCAGATGTTTATAACCAGTGTCCTGGACCGATTGCCCAAGTTGGTGTTTCCAGATGGTGATGCCAACTGGTTAATGACCCAAGGTATTTCCCCACCTCTTCAGTCGGCTTCAGTCCTCTTCCTCAGGGATACCTTTCTACAATATCCAACTGAATTTATGCTTTAAAAGGAGCCAACAGGGCTACACTTTCTCGACTCAACAGAAAAAGAAAACACAATGTCAGACAGACAGGCAGACACACACACACACACACACACACACACACACAGAGACATCCACATACACATGTACACACACACAGGCACACACACACGCAGACACACATACACTTACACACCGACACACAGACAGACAAACATACACACACAGACACACAGAGATACACACACAGACATGCACACACAGACACACACACACACACACACACACACAGAAGCACACAGACATGCATGCACACAGACACACACACGTACACACACACGCACACACGTACAAACATACACACACACACACACACAGACACACACACAAAGACACATACAGACTCACAAACACACCCACACACAGACACACACACACACACACACACACACACACACACACACACACACTAGAAACGAGCCGTCACACAGACACACACATGCATGCGTGCGTAAAGACACACTAGAAATGAGCCCAAAACAATATACAAATTAAAGGATATAAACATATTTATAGACTTCTCTCTGTAGGTGTACTTGTGATGAGAACATAGTGGAATGTTGCAAGTTGAACAGTTGATTTTGAGATTGTTGCCATTTTCAGGAGAGTTGCAATTCTTTTGTCCTGTTTCCTTTTGAAAATGGTTATGTGGCAGCACTCAGAGTGAGAGAGCCCTCCTTTTCCTGTTTCCTCCTGACTGGCCTGTTGGCTGGTTAGCTTCCAGCATGCAGAGCCAGCATTCTTTTGCCTGCAAGGGGTGAGACAAGTGCTTGTACCCAAGTTAGTAGGCAGGGACCTGAGTTCAGTTCCACACCTCCATCCACATAAACAGCTCCTCCTACTAGCCCACACAGACTAAGCTTCCAGTCAGATTTTAACCCTTTTATGTATAATCCCGGAAGGATAAATCACAAAACAAATGCCTGTCAAAGGTAGCTTTCCGCTGAGAGGAGGAGATAGTCAACTTCCACATTATCTCTCCCTGTCGCCTCTCTCTCTCTGTGTTTGAAATTTCATCCTACGGGTTCCACACAGGACCTTGCCAGGCAGAGATTGAATTTATGTCTGTAGTCTTTTTTTTGAGTGTAGCAGTTTTATTGCAAAAAAAACCAGATACTGAAATTGTAAGTTAAAAATTGTTCATGGAACTTTTGTATTCCGACTCTCATCGTGACACAGATCCTGTCTCGATCAGATCACGATTGATCCTCTTTACTTGAGGGGAAATGAGCCAGTCACTTGTTTTATGCATATTAAGATTCTATACAAGGGGTCTTGCTCTATACACTAAACAGGGATCTGTTTAACTAATGATGTGAACTTGCAAATGGCAGGTGGCTGTTTGGTATTTCATGCCCCAGAATATAATATCGCTGTAAATATCAAAGAAGCAATTATTGGAGTGTTGGAGTGTGAATTTAAGCAGATGTCAGGACCTTATAATAGCAGAAATCATGAGCTCCTCATTATTGCTGTTAATCTTTAATCATTTTTATAGAGTTATCTCAAAACTGGTCATCATTTCTGCACATATAATTGTCCCTCGCTGGCTGTTGGGTGGGTTCGGCCCTTCTTATGATTTGGTACTTACATCATGTCCAGGAATAACCCATATATCCGAGAACATATTAAACCGCTATAAAACAGGCATGGGGTAAATACTTCAAGCCTTTATCTTTAGCTACATCTGATTCACTTCCAAAAAAGGAGATGGCTGAATGTATTTAGATGTGCCTGATCAACATTTGAGGTTTTAACATTTTACCCCCTCCTTCACCATACAGGCTTTCCATCTCATTCATTTGGAAACAACTCAGTTGAGAGCTACACTAGACACTTTTCAGAATGTGTTATTGCCAGAAAGTTCTGCACAAAAGGATGATTGGTGAGAAGATGAATTCTGTGCTTCCTGCCAACTCCCAGAATGCTGCAGGTCTGAGGTTTTTCCCATCTTGGTCCTTCAGATTTCTAAACAGGCAGTGAGGAGACACCCATGCTGCTAATCAGATTCATCCCTGTCCCGGGGATGGTACGGTGGCTCAGTGGTTAGCACTGCAGTCTCACAGTGCCAGGGACCTGGGTTCGAATCGAGGCTTGAGTAACTGTCTGTGCGGAGTTTGCTCATTCTCCCCGTGTCTGCGTGGGTTTCCTCCGGGTGCTCCGGTTTCCTCCCACAGTCCAAAAAAAATGTGCAGGTTAGGTGGATTGGTCATGCTAAATTGCCAGAAGTATTCAGGATAACAAAGTGTGGAGCTGGATGAACACAGCAGGCCAAGCAGCATCTCAGGAGCACAAAAGCTGACGTTTTGGGCCTAGGCCCTTCATCAGAGAGGGGGATGGGGAGAGGAAACTGGAATAAATAGGGAGAGAGGGGAAGGCGGACCGAAGATGGAGAGAAAAGAAGATAAGTAGAGAGGAGAGTATAGGTGAGGAGGTAGGGAGGGGATAGGTCAGTCCAGGGAAGACGGACAGGTCAAGGAGGCGGGATGAGGTGGTAGGTAGGAAATGGAGGTGTGGCTTGTGGGGGGAGGAAGGGATTGGTGAGAGGAAGAACAGGTTAGGGAAGTGGAGACAGGCTGGGCTGGTTTTGGGATGCAGTGGGTGGAGGGGACGAGCTGGGCTGGTTTTGGGATGCAGTGGGGGAAGGGGAGATTTTGAAGCTTGTGAAGTCCACATTGATACCATTAGGCTGCAGGGTTCCCAAGCGGATTATGAGTTGCTGTTCCTGCAACCTTCGGGTGGCATCATTGTGGCACTGCAGGAGGCCCATGATGGACATGTCGTCTGAGGAATGGGAGGGGAAGTTAAAATGGTTCGCGACTGGAAGGTGCAGTTGTTTGTTGCGAACCGAACGGAGGTGTTCTGCAAAGCAGTCCCCAAGCCTCCACTTGGTTTCCCCAATGTAGAGGAAGCCACACCGGGTACAATGGATACAATATACCACATTGGCAGATGTGCAGGTGAACATCTGCTTGATATGGAAGGTCATCTTGGGGCCTGGGATAGGGGTGAGGGGAGAGGTGTGGGGGCAAGTGTAGCACTTCCTGCGGTTGCAGGGGAAGGTGCCAGGTGTGGTGGGGTTGGAGGGGAGTGTGGAGCGGACAAGGGAGTCGCAGAGAGAGTGGTCTCTCTGGAAGGGTGGGGATGGAAAAATGTCTTGGGTGGTGGGATCGGATTATAGATGGCGGAAGCATCGGAGGATGATGCGTTGTATCAGAGTGTGTGAGTTATGGGGGATGGGTCTGGGTGGGATATATCAAGGGGCAGTGTAGGCTTGTTGGGCCGAAGGGCCTGTTTCCACACTGTAGGGGATCTAATCTAATCTAATCTAAAGCTGTCAGGCTCACACGTCAGTCCAGGGAGATGGGGATGGAGCTGGGAGCTTCAGATAAGAAGACGGAACAGACTCATACTTGCTCTCAGCCTAAGGAGCTATCCACATGTGTTCACCCCCTCAATTCACTATTTGCTATCAGCCCATCGGGCTTCCCCATTGAGGCTAGGACTTCAGTGGAGTTACATGTTCTTCAACAGTCTCCAGCAGTCACCTCAAGGAGCCATTCTGGATCTGGGACCATTTCTAGAGGGCTGACGGCTGTCTACACCAGGGAGGAAGTTTCATGTGGATGGTAGTGATCTATAATAGGAGATGGGTCTTTCATTTTGGACGGATACCCAACAAGGAAAGCTTTTGTTTTGTATGTGTTGGCAGGAATAGCCACCATCAACACCGTCTGCAGCTATTTTCCATTTACAAATAATGATGACCAGGGACTAGATAGGATTGAGACTCCGGTTGATGTTCCCCTCTCTCCTCTTGAGTTGAGAGACTGTATGAGTGAGGAGATTAATATTTCTGATACTCACACTGCTGGTAAAGTGTATTGGAAAATCCCCAAGGTACTGGCCTCTACTCAAACCCCTACTGCGCCACACAATCCTTTGAAATTCCCAACCTGCTGGCTTTACACAAGGCTGTGTTGGTGTGACTGGACCTGCTGATCGATTCCTACACTCTTAGCCAGGGGTTGCTCTCGGAGTGTGGCTGGGGTGGAGCTGCAGTTGGAGAGAATGTGACACTGCAGCATAAATGCTCCAGTCTGAGTCTCCATCCTGTGTCACCACACCTTAACAATTCCTAAGCCTCCAGGATTTTCCTCGAGTTGTCAGAAATTAAAGGTCCATTTCTAGAGGAATCTGCTGCAGTACAGTGGAGAATGAATGTGTAAATATGCATATTTAATAAAGCTGAATATATAATAAATTGATGGTTACATATAGTTGAGATGCTAGGGAGGATGGAAGCCACCAGGGAGCTGAAATTATTATTCTGTATAGATGAATGGAAGTGAAGTGTTTGCAGGACATATTGAGAATGAGGAAAGATTTATCCTTTGATAAAGATGGAGATTCTGCAAAATCAGAGTAGCTGTTTGAGTCTTGAGAGACCAGTAAAGAAACCCAATGCTCAGATGCCCCACTGGGCAGAATCCATGATGGTAAGAGAATATAGACTGAAGTCTATGGAAGTAACAGAGTCCATGGTGACTGCATTGCCAGCATATAGCAACTATAGCCTTTAATCCAACAGAAGATTACAGGGACATGAGATGAATCAGATTTTTTTTCTCCTCTTGTTTTCTTCATGTTTTCAATGATGAATTCTGAAAGAATTGGAGGTGACTTGAAAACAAATCACTTCCACTCATGGTACCGATGAATCCAATTGGACAACACAGAGTCTCTCACCTTTCCAAATGATCGCGGGAAGGCAGTGCTTCTGGAGGATTGACCAATGGTAGGAAGGTGGTTGGTCACGTGATGAAACCTCCAGGAATGCAGCTGGCCAGCACTGGGAACCCAAAGCAGGAGTATAAGTTAGGGATTTTATTTTGTTCTATTAAACAAAGATGGTATTTGAAAAATAGGTTAGTTTTGCATTTACCACCAGACAGAACATCTGAATGTCATGAAACGTATTGCTGTTGTATGGTCTCTCTGATCCCCCGATCTCCCACCCGTTGTATATTTATGAAGTGAGGACAGATGTTGTCAACAGTACCCTCCACATTCCCAAAGGTTGATAAGTCGACATCGGAAAAGGCCCCCAAACTCTCTCAGCTTGACTATTCAGCAACAGAACTTAGGACTTCATTCAGGCTTCCTATATTTTTACTGGTTATATCTTTCTCTCCGGCAAATTCAGAGCATGCAGCAAATATTTATCCATTTTCATGGGAAATCAGCTGATAGGAAAGCTAACTGAGCTTAAAGGAGAAACCGTTTACTAAAATAAAAATGAGAATATAGAAATGAGGCAAATGAAGCCTAGGTGATATGAATTTTGTTTTCACACAGTGAGCAGTTAGTGTATAGGATGCACAGTCTGGAAATGTGGTGGAGGTTCAATTGAAGCATTCAGGAGGGCGTTGGATGGTTATTTGGATAGAAATGACGTGCAGGGACATGGGGAAAAGGCAGGAAATTGGCGCTAGACTATACTCAATGCGCTGAATGTCCTCCTTCAGTTGTTACAATAACTCCATTGACTACAAGAGTCAGGATGTTATGTTGTAGTGGCACATTTAGAGTATTGCATTCAATTCTGGTCACACCATTACAGGAAGGATGCAGAGGTTTTAGAAAGGGTGCAGAAGAGGTTTATGAGGATGCTGCCTAGATTAGAGGGCATAAGCTACAAGGAAAGACTAGAAAAACTCAGTTTTTTTTTCTGGAGCAGGGAACGCTGAGGGGAGACTTGATAGAAGTCAATCAAGTTATGAGATGCATAGATAGACTTGAGAATCAGAATCTTTTTCCCAGAGTTAAGGGAGGCGATGGCCTAGTGGTATTATTGCTGGGCTGTCAACCCAGAGACCCAGATAATGTTCTGGGGACCCAGGTTCAAATCCTGCCATGGCAGATGGTGAAATCTGACATTACTAAATATCTGGAATTGAGAGTCTAATGCTGACTGTGAATCCATTGCCAATTTTTGGGGAAAAAACCCATCTGGTTCACTAATGTCCTTTCAGGAAGGAAACTGCCATCCTTACCTGCTCTGGCCTACATGTCACTCCAGGCCCACAGCAATGTGGTTGACTCTTAACTGGACAGTTAGGGATAGGCAATAAATGCTGCCTAGCCAGTGACATCCTCATCCTACGAAGGGAATGTCTAATAATGGGAGGCATGCATTTAAAGTAAGGGCGGGAAGTTCAAAGGAGATGGGAGGGGCAAATGATTTTACACAGCGAGTGGTAGGAGCCTGAAATGCACTCCAGAGGTGTTGGAGGAGACAGATATGATGGAGGCATTTAAGGGACTTTTAGATAAGCACAAGAATATGCAAGGGATGGAGGGATGTGGACTAAGGGCAGGGGGAAGAGATTTCTTTAATTTGATGTCATGTTCAGCACAACATTGTGGACCGAGGGGCCTGTTCCTGTGCTGTACTGTTCAATGTTCCATATAATGTTGACTTCTCTGTGCCCGGAGGGTGGGGTGGCTGGTTGTTGTGGAGGGAAGGGAGGGGTCTCAGTGGTTGGGGTGTGAGGTGGTGTAGGAGTGGGCACTGTGATAGTGGAGTTATGCTTATCCCCTCCCCCATCTCCTCAGCAAGGACAGAGTCTGGTAGCCCACATACCCACATGGCTCAAGGGGCTCTTTTAAGAGGCCAATTGATGGATATTTGAGGGTGCCCTCCCATTGCTGCTGAGATTTTTCTCATGGTGAGGGAAACACATACCAAGTTTCCAAGCAGCCCAGTGAGAAACTGGCAGCTTTGGAGAAGTGGGGGAGGGCAAGGACGAAGTGAGTTCTCTCTTTACATCATGTGCCCATTGGGGTGGGGGGAGGGGGGTTGTGGGGCACCACTTTTCATAGCTATGATCTGTCAAGTTCCCTCACCAGCCTCGCCTAAACAAGAACATAGACCTTCCTTGTTCCACTCTCCAGGTTCCTCTCCATCCAGTGACCTGAAACTGGACTGAACTGGACTAAGCCCAGAAAATCAGTAGCTGCAAACTCAGGTCTGAGGTAACCACTCCTGACGCACCCAAAGATTTGATTGTCTATTGTGGTGTGTGCAAGGTACAGGTCAGGAGTGTGACGGAATGCTGCCTGCATGCCTGGATAGGTGCAGTTCCAATAACCCGCAAGAAGCTCCGTGTCCTCCAGGCCAAAGCACATTCACTTTCTCCAGCATGGAGGCACAGTATCAGCTGTGTGTAATATCTACAAGATGCACTGCAGTAATTCACTAAGGCTCCTTAGGTAGCACCTTCTAAACTCACAACCACTTCCTTAGAATAAGAACACAGAACTCTCCATTCAGGAGACCGTGGGCAGCAGATACTTGGGAACACCAACATTTACAAGTTCCCTTCCAAGGTATTCAGCATCCTGACTTGGAAGTACACAGAATAGAACAGTCTCCATTCCTTCAGTGTCACAGGGTCAAAATCCTGGAAATCACCCCCTCAGTGCATTGTGGATCCACCCACAGCATGTGGCTAACAGTGGTTCAAGCAGGCAGTTCACCATCACCTCCTCAAGGGCATTTAGGAATGTAGCCAGCAACGCCAATGTCCCATAAATGAATTGTAAAGAAATATTACTTTGAAGTCTGTGCCTGAAGCCAATCCATCTCAAATTCAAACACAGCGTGTGGCATCAAAGAGCACCACTATTTCACTGAAGAAGCAGGGAATTCTCCCAGTGTTCTGGCTGATGTTTACCCTTTGATCAATGTCCCTAAAAAACTGGGCTCCCTTGTCTTATCACATTGCAGTGCCTAAGACTTTGATGTCTACAAAGAGGTTTTTGAGCTTCCTACATTCTAACGGTAGCTACACTTCAAAAGCTGCTGAAAACACTTGGGGACAGTCTGATATTGTGAAAGGTACTGCCCAAATGGAAGTCTTTCTTTTGATTAAGAAGCTTTGCTCATCTCGCCACTCTTTCAAAGTCATTGAACACAGAGCTCCCTTCCCTGGATGAGGTTAGAAAGGAGACGAGGGGGCAACTAATGGAGGAGGTTCGCCCTGTAGAATCACACCCACTTCTTACCAGTCCATCAATTTGGTTCTGAGGAAAAGATTCACTAGGGATCTCCTCAAATCGCCACCGATTCAGGGCCATCAATCACCTATTCAGGGCCATCAATCACCGATTCAGAGCCATCAATCACCAATTCAGGGCCATCAATCACCGAATGGAGGCCATCAATCACTGATTCAGGCCCATAAATCACCAATTCAGGGCCATCAATCACTAATTCAGGGTCATCAATCACCGATTCAGGCCCATCAATCACTCATTCAGGCCCATCAATCACCAGTTCAGGGCCATCAATCACCAAATCGGGGCCATCAATCACCAACTCAGGGCCATCAGAAACCGATTCAGACCCATCAATCACCGATTCAGGGCCATCAATCACTGATTCAGGGCCATCAGTCACCAATTCAGACCCATCAAGCACCGATTCAGACCCATCAATCTCCGATTCAGGGCCATCAATCATCAATTCAGGCCCATCAATCACTGTTTCAGGGCCATCAATCACCGATTCAGGCCCATCAATCACTGATTCAGGCCCATCAATCACCAGTTCAGGGCCATCAATCACCAAATCGGGGCCATCAATCACCAACTCAGGGCCATCAGAAACCGATTCAGACCCATCAATCACCAACTCAGGACAATCAATCACCGATTCAGACCGATCAATCACTGATTCAAGGCCATATATCACCAATTCAGGCCCATTAATCAATAAAGGGCCCATCAATCACTAATTCAGGGTCATCAATCACCAATTCAGGGCCATCAATCACCAATTCAGGGCCATTGATCACTAATTCAGGCCCATCAATCACCATTTCAGGCCCATCAATCACTAATTCAGGCCCCATCAATCACTAATTCAAGGCCATCCATCACCGATTCAGGGCCATCAATCACCAAATTGGCACCATCAATCACCAATTTGGGGCCATCAATCATCAATTTGGGGCCATCAATCACCAATTCAGGCCTGTTAATCACCAAATCGGGGCCATTAATCACCAAATTAGGGCCATCAATCACCGGATCGGGGACATCAATCACCAATTCAGGACCATCAATCACCGAATAGGGGCCATCAATCACTGATTCAAAGTCAACAGACTTATGGCCTTATAGGTTACGGGGACAAAGCAGGAGAATGGCGTTGAGGAACTTATCAACCATGATTGAATGGTGGAGCAGAATCGGTGGGCCAAATGGCCTAATTTCTCCTCCTATGTTTTATGGTTTTATGATCTAATTGATGGAGGATTTTTTTTTGAAAATGTAACAGAAATGAACATGAGGGTAACAGTACGGGTGTTTTCTCCTGACACACAGGCTTGGTGCATGTGTTATAGCTCATGGAATAAAAGGAATAGCAGCATCATGGATATTTGAGTTTTAGGAAAAGGAGAGCAATGATATTTTTCAGGCTACAGCAAGGTTTGAAGTTTGATTTCCCTATGGTTTGGGTATTGCGATCCCTGATTTGCCTAATTTATATTAAAGACTTCCACTTGGGTGTGCAGGGCACAATTTCAACATTTGCTGACTGTATGAAACTTGGGGATAGTGTAAAATATGAGAAGGACAGCGTAGACTGTCAAAGGACATAGACAAATTGGCGGACTGGGCATTTGGAGGCTGGTGAAGTTCAATGCTGAGAAATAGAACATAGAACATAGAACAGTACAGCACAGAACAGGCCCTCCAGCCCACGATGTTGTGCCGACCATTGATCCTCATGTATGCACCCTCAAATTTCTGTGACCATATGCATGTCCAGCAGTCTCTTAAATGTCCCCAGTGACCTTGCTTCCACAATTGCTGCTGGCAGCGCATTCCATGCTCTCACAACTCTCTGTGTAAAGAACCCGCCTCTGACATCCCCTCTATACTTTCCTCCAGCCAGCTTAAAACTATAACCCCTCATGTTAGCCATTTCTGCTCTGGGAAATAGTCTCTGGCTATCAACTCTATCTATGCCTCTCATTATCTTGTATACCTCAATTAGGTCCCCTCTCCCCCTCCTTTTCTCCAATGAAAAAAGTCCGAGCTCAGTCAACCTCTCTTCATAAGATAAGCCCTCCAGTCCAGGCAGCATCCTGGTAAACCTCCTCTGAACCCTCTCCAAAGCATCCACATCTTTCCTATAATAGGGTGACCAGAACTGGACCAAGTATTCCAAGTGCGGTCTAACCAAAGTTTTATAGAGCTGCAACAAGATCTCACGACTCTTAAACTCAATCCCCCTGTTAATGAAAGCCAAAACACCATATGCTTTCTTAACAACCCTGTCCACTTGGGTGGCCATTTTAAGGGATCTATGTATCTGCACACCAAGTTCCCACTGTTCCTCCACACTGCTAAGAATCCTATCCTTAATCCTGTACTCAGCTTTCAAATTCGACCTTCCAAAATGCATCATCTCGCATTTATCCAGGTTGAACTCCATCTGCCACCTCTCAGCCCATCTCTGCATCCTGTCAATGTCCCGCTGCAGCCTACAACAGCCCTCTATACTGTCAACGACACCTCCAACCTTTGCGTCGTCTGCAAACTTGCTGACCCATCCTTCAATCCCCTCATCCAAGTCATTAATAAAAATTACAAACAGTAGAGGCCCAAGGACAGAGCCCTGTGGAACACCACTCACCACTGACTTCCAGGCAGAATATTTTCCTTCTACTACCACTCGCTGTCTTCTGTTGGCCAGCCAATTCTGTATCCAGACAGCTAAGTTCCCCTGTATCCGATTCCTCCTGACCTTCTGAATGAGCCTACCATGGGGAACCTTATCAAATGCCTTACTGAAGTCCATATTCACCACATCCACAGCTCGACCCTCATCAACTTTTCTAGTCACATCCTCAAAGAACTCGATAAGTTTTGTGAGGTAAGTTTTGTAAAGCTGTGTTGACTGCATTTGATCAAGCCATGCTCTTCCAGATGGTCATAAATCCTATCCCTCAGAATCCTTTC
This sequence comes from Stegostoma tigrinum, assembly GCF_030684315.1. NCBI lineage: Eukaryota > Metazoa > Chordata > Chondrichthyes > Orectolobiformes > Stegostomatidae > Stegostoma > Stegostoma tigrinum. The sequence continues at coordinate 10,549,504 of NC_081376.1, forward strand.
TAACACCTTGCAGATGACAGGCGTGAGACTTACTGGTCTGTAATTGCCGGGGATTTCCCTATTTCCTTTCTTGAAGAGAGGAATTATATTTGCCTTTCTCCAGTCCTCAGGTACGACTCCAGTGGAGAGCGAGGATGCAAAGATCTTCACAAGTGGCGAAGCAATTGCATTTCTCGTTTCCCAAAGCAGCCGAGGGCAAATCTGGTCCGGGCCTGGCGACTTGTCAATCTTAATGTTTGACACAATTTTCAGCACATCAGCTTCCTCTATCTCTATCCATTCCAGCATGCACACCTGCTCTTCAAAGGTTTCATTCACTACAAAGTTCTTTTCTTTCGTAAAGACAGAAGCAAAAAACTCATTTAGGGCTTCCCCTACCTCCTCAGGCTCCACACACAAGTTCCCTATGCTATCCCTGATTGGCCCTACTCTTTCTTTGACCATTCTCTTATTCCTCACGTAAGTGTAAAATGCCTTTGTGTTTTCCCGGATTCCTTCTGCCAAGCCTTTCTCGTGCCCCCTCCTGGCTCTCGTCAGAACATTTTTGAGCTCCTTCCTTGCCTGCGTGTAATCCTCTCTAGCTGAACTTGACCCTAGCTTCCTCCACCTTATGTAAGCTACCTTCTTCCTTTTCACAAGAAGCTCCACCGCTCTCGTCATCCAAGGTTCCTTTATCTTACCCCTTCTTGCCTGTCTCAGAGGGACATATTTACTCATCACTCGCAACAACTGTTCCTTAAACAGCCTCCACATGTCTATAGTGCCCTTACCATGGAACAATTGCTCCCAGTCCATGTTTCCTAACTCATGTCTAATCGCGTCATAGTTTCCTCTTCCCCAATTAAATATCCTCCCATTTTGCCTAATCCTCTCCTTCTCCATAGCTATGTAGAATGTGAGGCAGTTATGGTCAGTATCACCAAAATGCTCTCCCACCACAAGATCTGATACCTGCCCCGGCTCGTTTCCGAGCACCAAGTCTAGAATGGCCTCTCCCCTCGTCGGTCTGTCAACGTACTGTGTTAGGAAACCCTCCTGAACACACCTTACAAAAACAGCTCCATTCAAATCTTCTGCTCAAAGGAGGTTCCAATCAATATTAGGAAAGTTAAAGTCACCCATTACAACAACCCTACTATGTCCACACTTTTCCAAACTCTGTCGACCTATGCTTTCTTCAATCTCCCTGCTGCTATTGGGGGGCCTGTAGTAAACCCCTAACGAGGTGACTACTCCCTTGCTGTTCCTAATTTCCACCCATACTGACTCGGTCGGCAGATCTTCCTCGACAAAGGAAGCTTCTGTAGCTGTGATACCCTCTCTGATTAGTAGTGCTACACCCCCTCCTCTTTTTCCCCCCTCCCTATTCTTTTTAACTGTTCTAAACCCTGGAACATCCAGCAACCATTCCTGCACACGAGAAACCCATGTCTCTGTTATGGCCACAACATCATAGCACCAGGTACTGATCCATGCTCTAAGTTCATCACTTTTATTCCTGATACTCCTTGCGTTAAAGCAAACACACTTTAACCGATCCCTTGGTTCCTTCCCAGGAAAATCCTTCCCACTAGCTGGTTTACCTCTTGCTACTGCCTCACCTGCATCAACTCTCACCTCCGGTATACAGCTCAGGTTCCCACCCCCCTGCCATACTAGTTTAAACCCTCTCAAACTACTCGAGCAAACCTTCCACCCAGGACATTGGTCCCCTTCCAGTTCAGATGCAACCCGTCCTTCTTGTACAGGTCCCACCTTCCCCAGAAGGCATCCCAATTATCTACATATCTGAAGCCCTCCCTCCTACACCACCTGCGTAGCCACGTGTTAAGCTGTGCCCGCTCCCTGTTCCTCGCCTCGCTATCTCGTGGCACCGGTAGTAAACCAGAGAACACTACTCTGTTCGTCCTGCTTTGCAGATTCCATCCTTACTCCCTGAGATCACTTTTTATATCCTCAATCCTTTTTCTGGCTATACCATTAGTGCCAATATGTAACACGCTTTCTGGCTGTTCGCCCTCCCCTTTTAGGACCTTATACACCCGATCGGAGACGTCCCGGACCCTGGCACCAGGGAGGCAACATACCTTCCGGGAATCCCGATCCTGACCACAAAATCTCCTATCGATTTGCCTAACTATCAAGACCCCTACCATGAGTACTTTTCTATTCTGCCCCCTTCCTTTCTTTGCCACAGTGTCAGCCTCAGTGCCAGAGAACTGTCTACTATGGCTTTCCTCTGGTAGGTCATCCCCCCAGCAGTATCCAAAACAGGATACTTATTGCTGAGGGGAATGCCCACAGGGGATCTCTGCACTGTCTGTCTGTCCCCTTTCCTCCCCCTAACTGTAACCCATCTATCCTTGTCCTGAGCCTTAGGAGTGACCAACTCCCAGTAAGTCCTCTCAATTACCCCCTCTGCCTCCTGAATGATCTGTAGTTAAATGTGAGGTGATACATTTTCCTAGGAAGAACAAGGATAGACAAAACAATGAAAGGGGTAGAATTCTAACATGGGTGCAGGAGGCAGAGGGGCCTAGGTATAATATATGTGTAAACAGAACATTGAAGGTCATGGGAAAAGGAGAGAGACCAGTGAAGTAAAATGTAAATTACCCTGGGTTTTATTAATAGGGCTGTAGGAGGTGAACTTGTTAAACTTCAGCTAGAGTGTTGTGTGCGTAGCTCTGGGCACCACACTGTAGGAATGATGTGAATGCATTAGAGAGAGGACAGAGCAGGCTTACAAGAATGGTACAGAGGATGGGAAACTTCAGTATGAAAATAGTTGAGGAAGTTGCAAAGAAATTGCCTTTGGAGAGGAGATGACCTACAGGTAAAATTATGCAAAATCCTCTGGAGTCTAGACAGAGTTGGTAGGGAGAAACTGTTCTTGCTTGTACAAAGGATCAAGAACAAGAGGTCCACAGCAATTTGCCCAAGAAGCAGCTAAGATACATGGTAAAAAAACAAATAGGGTCTGGAACACACTGCCTGAAAACATGGAAACAAGATTCAATGGACAGGCCATCTATGGGATATTAGTTGATTAATTAAATGAAAACATTGTGAAGGGTATGGGGGAATGGCTGGAACTAAGTCATAGTGCTCATTTGGAGAACTGGTAGAGAGAAGATGGACTGAATGACCTCTTTCTGTACTATAACACTTCTGTGATACATTTATTCCTTGTTAAACAACAAATTGATTTTGGAATTCCCATCCTGGTTTTCAAATCTCTCCTTGTCCTGGCCCCTCCCTAATTCTGTGATCTCCACTAACCCCACAGTCCTCTGAGATATCTACACTCCTCTAATTCTGACCTCTTCTGCATTCCCAATTATAGTTGCCCCACCATTGATTATCTGTACCTTCAGGAGCCTCGGCCTAAGCTGTGGAAGTGCCTTCTTGAACCTCTGTACCTTTCTACCTTGCTTTGCTTCTTAAGAGACTTCTTAAAACCCAAAACTTATTGCCTTACAGCGACTGGGGAAGGAGGAAAGCTGGTTCCATTACATTAAAGGCACTACATAAATGTAGTTTCTTGTTGGTGAACTGAAAGTAGTTCAGGGTTAGCTGTTGAGGCAACAGCTGAAAAATTCCCTGAGAGTGAATCGAATGAAATTGCCCGACTTCAATAATGAAGTAAAGACAAAAGCGTGAATCAAATTGAGACATATTAACTTGCTGTTGATAATGAGTTCGACAGAGAAGTCTATCATCGGAGAAATAATTCAGGACTATCTCATTGTTACAGGGTAGTCACAGAGGGTCCAATGTGTGTTCGTCAAATGAAGGTCACAAGCAAGTTTTTCACTGGCTTTTCAGGATGTGACCAGTTTATTGGATGAAGGTAAATGTAGGTCAATATTCTACATCTTGACTTTGCAAAGCTTTTGACAAGATGTTTCACAAAGGACTTCAAGCGAAGATGAGGGCTCGATGAAATCAATGGTGAAGTAGCAAATTGGATAGCAAATTGGCTTCACAAGAGAAAGCAGAGAATTGCTGTGAATGAGCTGCACTAACCATTGGAATCCCAAAAGGATAAGCACCTGGAACCCAGCGTTTCACAATATTTGCGAGTGACCTTGACGAGACAAGAATACTGTGATCAAAGTGTCCAACTTCACTAGAAATAACAAATTAGTGCTAGAAAGTAGATCAGGTCGGGGATTGTTGGGGGGTGGGCAGGAGGAGGTCCGTTAAAGAATTGTTATATTGCATATTCAAGGTCAGATAAGTGCTAAAATTAACTACCTAACCTCCTTTTTACAGAATTGTTCTGTCAAATCATGGAGTTCAATGTAATTTAGAACCAACTGTGGGGCTGATTCATGTTGACACTGATTGAGACATAATTGAGGAGACTCCATTAATATACCTTCATCAGTTTGAGCCTTCTAGCAGTCTGGGTCATGGGAGAGAAATCTCAGAAAGATGTTCCTGAATTTCTCACCTACTTTAATATGTATTTGAGTGTGCCTCAGGTGTTCTGTAAGTCTGTTGGAGACAGAGTATGGGGAGTTTTCACTGAATGTCATTGGCACATATGCAGAATAAGTTCGAAAGCTCTGGTTGGACATAACCTCCTGAAGATTTTATCCTTCAGTAACCTCATCCAGTCTATTCGCCCATTCAATATGTTTTCTAACTGCACAAGAAAATAGATGGGAGACCATTGTTGCAATAATGATCCTCTCACTTTTCTGCAGAGCTGCTCACAGCAGAGCCCTGAAAACCAAATCATTCATTCTGAGTCACTGCAGAAGGTTTGAAAACTTTACTGCAAAGGTAGTAATATCCCCTTCAATTGTAGACCTTCCACCAAATGGAAATTTAGGAGGCCATTTGTCATTGTCTATGTTTCAGTCTCTGGGCAGTAAAGGACCTTTGATGTGGTCTTCTATTTGCAAAATCATGCACATCCCCAAATCAAGTAACAAAGCTATTTAGGAGCAAATTACTGCAGATGCTGGAATCTGCATTGAAAACAACAAATGCTGGAGATTACAGTGGGTCAGGCAGCATCCATGGAGAGAGAGCAAGCTGACGCTTTGAGTCCAGATGATTCTTCATCAGAGCTATTTAGTTGAGCAGAGTGTTGGCTTTTCCAGTCTGGAATATATACCGTTTACCCATTTGTCCTGCTTTGTGTGAACAGAATATATCTGGGGAATTTTCCATGTTGCTGGTAGATACCAATGGCTCTCAACATCTTTGTCAGAAGTAAACTTGGGTACAATGAAACCCAGCAGCTACACTTCACACGAGCCTGGATTTCCTTAAAGGAATCAGGGGGCAAACTCTCCACTGGTTGGAATCATACAGGGCACATAGGAAGATGGTTATGGTATTTGGAGGTCAGTCATCTCAGCTTCAGGACAATTCTGCAGAAGTGCCTCAGGGTAGTGTCCTATGCCCAACCATCTTCAGCTGCTCCATCAGTGACCTTCTCTTCATCATAAGGTCGGAATGCTCGCTGATGATTGTACAGTGTTCCGCACCATTTGTGATTCACAGATACTGAAGCAATCTGTAGCAAGATCTGGACAACACTCAGACTTGGCCTGATAAGCATCAAATGACATTTGTATCAAACAATGACCTTCTCAAACTATAGAGAATTGAACAATCGTCCCTTCACATTTAATGGCATGACCATTACTAACAATCTGAACATTACAACTGAATTGGACCAGCCATATGCATACAGTGACAACAAGAGCAGCTCAGAGGATAGGAGCCCTATAGTGAGTAACTCCCAGAAACCTGTCCCACCATCTACAAGACACAAGCTCAGATTGTGCACTTGATTCATCTTGGAGTTTGTGAAGATTTACAAAAAAACCATCAGTGCAGTTGAGGAAATTCGATCTCTTGTCATGCTGCCTGTTCAAGGTCACCCAAGCTCCAAACTAACTGCAATCTGACCTCTTTTATGCTGGGGTTCTGCTATAATTATGGAGTGAAAGGGGAGACAGTTGTCTCGTTGGCTGATATAGATCTTTTGAATCAACCTGATCAGATATGTTATAATAAGTGGGACTTGAAACCAGCCTTCGGGTCCAGAGGCAGGAAAACTACTGCTGCATGTCAATGGCTAACCTAAACATTTTCTAATCAACCTGTTCAACGATGTTATATCACACCTTTGGAGCAGATTGGCCTTGAAATCAGATGTAACACAAGAGTGCAAGATCCTTCTAAGAGCTGCTATTTTTTTTCCTTATTTCCACAAGCGCTCCAACAGACAGTTGAAAATCTCTCTCTTTCCCAAATTACACGTGTTTTTTGCCCCCCCCCCCATTAACCACCTTCAGTAAATCACCCATGTTTTCCAGTTGTCTAATTTACATGCAAAGCCTGGTAATTATAAACCCAAGAGAAAGTAGCTGTCACTAACTGCATCACATTCATTATTAGCTCAGAGCTTGTTCAGTTAGCTCATTGATTACAGCTAAGTGCTGTGTGCTGTTCGGTATTGATAAACATCTGCTATTGGATCAGATGGTTAACAATTAGCACCAAATTCAAATGTTAACTAGGTCCTCAAGATCAGGTTACTATCAAAATGCTGCTTTGAATCCTGAAACTAGATTTTTGCCTTTACCCTTGAACAATCAGCCACAAGCATTGGAATATTTGTTTTAAGAAGTGCACTCTTGTATTAGCTCTGCACGTAAACAGCCCAGTGCAGAGCTGGATGAACACAGCAGGCCAGGCAGCATCAGAGGAGCAGGAAAGCTAACGTTTTGGGTCAGGGCCCGTCTTCAGAAAACAAGTCCAGTCCTGAAACGTCAACTTTCCTGCTCTTCTGATGCTGCCTGGCCTGTTGTTTTCTTCCAGCTCTATCGACACTGTGTTATCTCTGAATTCAGCATCTACAGTTCTTGGTATCTCTTAGCTCTGAATATGTTTCTTACTAAATGTACCCACCTGCCCTTGTCTTAACCATGGTTTAGCTTACAATTTATTGTCCTAATACTATTGCTGTCAGTCATGCTACAATTTTTTGCGGCTGTCTGTTCAATTCTGGCTGTCAATACACTTATGAAGCACCTTCGGGAGGTGGTTTATTTCATTCAGGGCTCAATATGTTTGCCCATGAGTTGTGGAAGAATACTGACCAGCATGATCAGAAACAAAAGCAGAAATTACTGGAAAACTCAGTTTCTGTTGAGAGAAATCAGAGTTAACATGTCAGGTCCAGTGATCATTCTTTAGAAATGAAGTTCTGAAGAGCTCTGAAGCAGGGTCGCTGGACCTGAAATGTTGACTCTGCTTTCTCTCCACAGATGCTGAGTTTTTCCAGCAATTTCTGTTTTTGTTTCTGATTTCCAGCATCCACAGTTTCTTGGGTTTTATTTCTTGTTCAGGAAGATCAGTTAGTTGTCAGAAGAATAAAGGTGCAAACTATTTTCTAAATAGGGAAAGGCTTTGGAAATCTGAAGCACAAAGGGAGTCCTGGTTCAGGATATCTGTAATGTTAACATGTAAGCCCAGCTGGCAGTTAAGAAGGCAAATGCAATGTGGCCATTCATTTCAAAAGGGCTAGAATACAAGAGCAGGAATGTACTGCCAACGTGGTATATCTGGTCAGACTGCATTTGGAATATTATGAGCAATTTTAAGCCCCATATCTAGGGAAGGTTATAATGGCTTTGAAGGGGTCCGCAGGGGATTTACAAGAATTATCCCAGGGCTAAAGAGTTTGCTATATGAGGAGTGTTTGAGGACGTTGGATCTGCACTGGATGGAGTTGAGAAGGATGAAAAGGAATCTGATTGAAACTTACTGAGAAGCCTGGATAGAGTCGATGTTTCCATTAGTGGGAGAGACTAGGACCTGACAGCAGAGCCTCAGAGTGAAGGGACAATGCTTTAGAACTGAGATGAGGAGGAATTTCCTCAGTCAGAGGGGGGCTGTGCATCTGTAGAATTCATTGTGGAGGTCAAGTCATTAAGTGTCTTTAAGACAGAGATAGATAGGTTCTTAATTAGTAAGAGGGTCAAAGGTTATGGGGAGAAGGCAGGAGAATGAGTTGAGGAACATATCAGCCAGGATCAAACAGCAGAGCAGACTTGATGGGCCGAACAGCCTGATTCTGCTCCTGCACCTTATGGCCTTATGTTCTTGACTGCCCAACTACCAAACAGACAGTGTTAGAAGACAGCTGGCCATCTGTAGCAGTGGTCCTGGATACTCACTGTTTACTACCAGAAGCCTCTCACCCTGACAGCCCCCAATTTGAGAGAGTTGGAATACACCCAGGACATTCTGGGATTCGAGAGGAGGGGATATTGGGGTGCTCCACATCACACACAGGAACAGAAAAGCCATTGGGATGGCCACCAGGGTGAGATACAGAGACATAGAAAACAGGAGCAGGAACACGCCATTCTGCCCTTCAAACCTGCTCTGCCATTCAATATGCTCATTTGCCCTCAACCACTTTCTGTAACAGAGAAACCCATCAACCTACAACTCTCAGGGCATAGAAATTTCTCCACATCTCAGTCATAAATGGATGGCCTACCCCATATCCTTAGACTATGACCAATGGTTCGGGACTGTCTGGTCATTGGGAACATCCTTCCAGTCTTTACTCTGTCTGGGCCCATTAGAATTTTCTACATTTCAATGAGATTCACCCCCTCATTCTTCTAAACTCCAATGAATATTGTCTAAACTGATCCAGTCTCTCTCCATATATCAGCCCTGTCCTCCCAGGAATCAGTCTAATTAACCTTCACTTGAACTCTTTCCATCGCCAGAATATCCTTCCTTAGAAAGTAAAGATCAAGTTGCTATAGCCTACTGGGCCATAGGGGGAGAGGTTGAGAAGGAGACCTTGATGAGACCAAAACTGTGCATGATACTCGGGTCTAACAAAGCCCCTGTACAATCGCAGCAAGATATTCCTGCTTCTGTACTTGAAACCTTTCCCTACGAAGGCCAAAGTATCATTTGCATCCTTCACTGCCTGCCCCACCTGCATGCTTACTTTTGGTGTCAGAGATAATGGGAACTGCAGATGCTGGAGATTCCAAGATAATAAAATGTGAGGCTGGATGAACACAGCAGGCCAAGCAGCATCTCAGGAGCACAAAAGCTGACGTTTCGGGCCTAGACCCTTCATCAGAGAGGGGGATGGGGGGAGGGAACTGGAATAAATAGGGAGAGAGGGGGAGGCGGACCGAAGATGGAGAGTAAAGAAGATAGGTGGAGAAGGTGTGGGTGGGGAGGTAGGGAGGGGATAGGTCAGTCCAGGGAAGACGGACAGGTCAAGGAGGTGGGATGAGGTTAGTAGGTAGCTGGGGGTGCGGCTTGGGGTGGGAGGAAGGGATGGGTGAGAGGAAGAACCGGTTAGGGAGGCAGAGACAGGTTGGACTGGTTTTGGGATGCAGTGGGTGGGGGGGAAGAGCTGGGCTGGTTGTGTGGTGCAGTGGGGGGAGGGGATGAACTGGGCTGGTTTAGGGATGCAGTGGGGGAAGGGGAGATTTTGAAACTGGTGAAGTCCACATTGATACCATATGGCTGCAGGGTTCCCAGGCGGAATATGAGTTGCTGTTCCTGCAACCTTCGGGTGGCATCATTGTGGCAGTGCAGGAGGCCCATGATGGACATGTCATCAAGAGAATGGGAGGGGGAGTGGAAATGGTTGGCGACTGGGAGGTGCAGTTGTTTGTTGCGAACTGAGCGGAGGTGTTCTGCAAAGCGGTCCCCAAGCCTCCGCTTGGTTTCCCCAATGTAGAGAAAGCCGCACCGGGTACAGTGGATGCAGTATATCACATTGGCAGATGTGCAGGTGAACCTCTGCTTAATGTGGAATGTCATCTTGGGGCCTGGGATGGGGGTGAGGGAGGAGGTGTGGGGACAAGTGTAGCATTTCCTGCGGTTGCAGGGGAAGGTGCCGGGTGTGGTGGGGTTGGAGGGCAGTGTGGAGCGAACAAGGGAGTCACGGAGAGAGTGGTCTCTCCGGAAAGCAGACAGGGGTGGGGATGGAAAAATGTCTTGGGTGGTGGGGTCGGATTTCCACTCCCCCTCCCATTCTCTTGATGACATGTCCATCATGGGCCTCCTGCACTGCCACAATGATGCCACCCGAAGGTTGCAGGAACAGCAACTCATATTCCGCCTGGGAACCCTGCAGCCATATGGTATCAATGTGGACTTCACCAGTTTCAAAATCTCCCCTTCCCCCACTGCATCCCTAAACCAGCCCAGTTCATCCCCTCCCCCCACTGCACCACACAACCAGCCCAGCTCTTCCCCCCCACCCACTGCATCCCAAAACCAGTCCAACCTGTCTCTGCCTCCCTAACCGGTTCTTCCTCTCACCCATCCCTTCCTCCCACCCCAAGCCGCACCCCCAGCTACCTACTAACCTCATCCCACCTCCTTGACCTGTCCGTCTTCCCTGGACTGACCTATCCCCTCCCTACCTCCCCACCCACACCTTCTCCACCTATCTTCTTTACTCTCCATCTTCGGTCCGCCTCCCCCTCTCTCCCTATTTATTCCAGTTCCCTCCCCCCATCCCCCTCTCTGATGAAGGGTCTAGGCCCGAAACGTCAGCTTTTGTGCTCCTGAGATGCTGCTTGGCCTGCTGTGTTCATCCAGCCTCACATTTTATTGCTTACTTTTGGTGACTGGTGTACAAAGATCTCGTCACACCCCTCTCTTTCCCAGAACTTCACCTTTTAGATAATAATCTGCCTTCCTGTTTTTGCTGCCTCACCTTCTGTCCTCATGACACTGCATTTGCCATGCATTTGCCCACTCACTCAGCTTGTTCAAATCACGCTGAAGCGCCTCTGCATCCTCCTCACAGCTTACCCTCCCACCCATCTTTGTATCATCTGTAAACTCGAAGCTGGAGAGGGTGTTGGAGTTAGGAGTCAAGGGGGGCAGGGGAACACCAGCAACTAAGTTCATGGAAAATGATGAGAGTTTGGAAGTCTGAATTGGGCCTTTAGTTTCTAAACTTTTCCAAGCAAGGCAACTTCCGTCTGTTGATAAAAAGCAGGAGAGGTAACCCAGTGTCCTGGCCAATATTTATCCTTTAATCAAAATCACAAAAACACAGAATATCCAGTCAAGTGCTGCATGGACATTTGTGAAGGCTAATTGTGACCCAAGTTGGCATTTCCATAAAGTCAAAAGGAAACTTCGTTGGTCAGTTAAAAAAAATACATAACTGACTAAAGTATTTTGGGGAGCCCTGAGTTGGTGAACTATATAAATGAGAACATTTCTTTAAGTCTGCTGTAGACTAATTGAGAAAGATTGATCGACAACTGCAGTATTGTTCGAACATAGAGCCAGCAGGGTAGTAAAAGCCAAGTCTTTTTTTATCATCAAGTAATTCCAGTCTTCCTAGGTTAGCAGTGAAGCTAAAGGACCGTGGACAGTGGGAGCATCATAAAAATCTGAGGCATGAGGAACACATGAGGTGCAGTTCAGCTTTTACTGTAATTGCTTTATACATAAGTGTCTGAAACAGCCTTTCATTCACGGTCTCAATGAAGGCTTTCTGCAAATTCACTGCATCACAGTACATTATACACCGTTTGAAAACTGAATGAGACGTTAGACCATGCATGCAAGTTTTTCAACGCTTATTTTATCAGCACTAGAGGCTGCAACTATCAGTACAGGATGAACAAGCTTAGCTTCCTTTCTACAGTTGAGATACGGCCTAATGGAAGTCTGTAAAACTATGAAGCTGCTCAGTCAGGGAGATGATATCTCTACTATTGAAGGTGTCCAGATTTAGAGGGTTCTAATTAAAAGTTTGTCATGAATAAATCCAGTGCATCCGCTCCCAGTCGGACCATGCCTCTCCTGTTTGTTTACAAATCCCTTTATGTTCTCACTTCTCCATGTCTCTGTTATCTCCTCTAGCACCATTACCCTGCCCTCAGGAACACTCGTGGTTTTAACTGATCCACCACTGGTGACTGTACCTTGAGTTACCCAGGCCCTAAACTCTAGAACAGCCTTAATAGCTCTCACCACATTTGTACCTGACTTCTGACATCAAGACTTTATGAGGTCACACGGCCTTATTTCTTTACATGGTTAAGTGGAATAAGAAATAAAAATTAAGAAGTAGCAGCAGGAAAAGGCCATCTGGCCCCTCAAACATGCACCACCATTCAATACAATCCAGGCTGATCTTTTCATAGTCTCAGCACCATTTACCAGCCCACTCACCATAACCCTTAGTTCCTTTACTGTTCAAAAATCTGTCTATCTTTGTCTTAAAAACATTCAATGAGGAAGTCTCAATTGCTTCACTGGGCCGGGAATTCCACAGATTCACGACCCCTTGGGTGATGAAGTTCCTCCTCAGCTCTGTCCTAAATCTGCTCCCCCCTTATTTTGAGGCTATGCCCCCAGTTCTAGTTTCACCCACCAGTGGAAACATCCTCCCGACTTCTATTTTATCTATTCCCTTCAAATTTAATATGTTTCTGTAAGATTCTCCCCATATTCTTCTAAATTCCAATGAATAGAGTCCCAGTCTACTCAATCTCTCCTTATAAGCCAACTCCCTCAGCTCTGGGAATCAAGCTAATGAACTTGGATAACAAAGTGTGGAGCTGGATGAACACAGCAGGCCAAGCAGCATCTCAGGAGCACAAAAGCTGATGTTTCGGGCCTAGACCCTTCATCAGAGAGCTCTGAAGCCCTCTGATGAAGGGTCCAGGCCCGAAACGTTAGGTTTTGTGCTCCTGAGATGCTGCTTGGCCCGCTGTGTTCATCCAGCTTCACACTGCATTATCTTGGATTCTCCAGCATCTGCAGTTCCCATTATCTCTGAAGCTAATGAACTTCCTGTTTCTTGAAGATCCCCCCTCATTCTAATAAATTGCAATGAGTGTAGTCCTATATTTTGAAGGCTCTTAGAATGTTTTATTATGTTAAAGGTGCCCTACAAATATGTATACGTAGTTGTTAAGAAATTCAGGGGCAACTTAATTACTCAGAGCACATGTGTGACTTTCAGCGTGATCTTATTGAAACAAATAACGCAGATGTATTGAAAATAACAAATCACACCCGGGAATAAGGGACAGAGGAATATGTTGATAGGTGAAGCAAATAGTGTGGGGAGAGGCTCAATCTTATGAGGGGAAGGATGGCTTATTTCTGTGCTATTAATTCCCTGTGATACACTCAACATTGCGGAACCAGGCCTTAAAGGGCAGGAGGGATCCCAGATACAGACCTCAGTGGTGTAGTTGCTCTAAATCCCAGCAGCAGTTGGAGGGATACAATTGTCAACAATACAAATTTGCAAAGGGAGGGGGTAAATCATTTCTAGTTCCCACTCCTCATTATTCCAGCATTTGGCAGTGTGCATAGCTGGTCATGGTGGATGCTGTATATGTTTTATTTTGTTACATTAATGGGCAGTTATTGATAATTCTCTTGGCATCGCCCATGTGAAGCTGCTCTGGTATCATATAGTTGAAATCCTGTTCCAGAATGTGAACTGGCAAAAGCCTTTGAGTAACGAGAGCTGATCCACTTGCTGGAACAGTTTCGGCTCAAGTTGAAGTGGAGGAAAGAAGGAAAAGAAGAGCTTTGTGCAGGTTCTCTCAGTAGTAACCCGTACCTCAGAAACACAGAATCATTCATTGTTCCAGTTACTGCATTTCAGTCTATTTCACTTGGCGGTAAAGAACACAAAGGTGTAAATCTGCAGTCCTTCCAACCCATTCCCCAGTAAGCTAAATCCAAACAAGGATGTTTGCATCCAATGGCATTGTGGTAGGATACAGAGGGACTTCCAAGCACAGGGTTTCCTTATTCTCAACCTGAAGTCCAAAGTGGCAAGTGCACTGGGAAAAATGTGCACAGATCTTTAGAATAGGTCCAGTAAATCTTGACAGTTTCATTGACCGGCAAAGGTAACTGCAGCTATTTCTTGTCCCATTCCTCCAGCAGGCTCTGGAATGCCTCCCTGAGTGGTGGGGCACTTAGGGGCCACTGGTGGCTCAGTGGTTAGCACTGCTGCCTCACAGCACCAGGGACCCGGGCTTGTTTCCACCCTCGGGCGACTGTCTGTGTGGAGCTTGCACGTTCTCCCCGTGTCTGTGTGGGTTTCCTCCCACAGCCCAAAGCAGGTTAGACGGGTTGGCCTTGCTAAATTTCCCATAGTTCCCAGGGATGTGCAGGTTAGGTGGATTAGCCATGGGAAATGCAGGGTTACAAAGGTGGGTTGGGGGGTGAGGTCAGGATGGGATGCTCTTCACAGGCTTGATGGACCAAATAGCCTCTTTCCACACTGCAGGGATTCTGTGATGCCCAATTGCAAACTGTTGGCATGGGCAGGAGTGGAAGTCATCGCTGAATGTGCGAAGATGTCACGTCCTGGATTTTTGAAGCCTCCATGACACAGCTGATAATGTTGAGGCCCCCAATGCGATGTAGCTCTCCAAGACAGTGCCGGTTTGTAGAGTCACCCCTGTACCTCCACTTTCCCAAGTCCCAGACTATAAACAAAGCTGAACTTGTATCCCAATGATGATCTCCTTATGTTAAGAAAGACGTGCATTTTTTTAAAACATTTCATCATATCTGGCAGGGACTTCTCAAAATATTTCATGCACAATGGATTACTTTGAAATTCAGTGACCATTGAAATGATGCTAAATTTGGCAACCATGGTGTGTTTGGCAAGATCCTGCAGAAAAATGTAGCTATTTCTTGTCGAGGCAGTAAATTGGCTGGGACACAGAGTGAACTGTCTATTTACCCTCAAGATCAACAAAGGAATCGTTATTTTTCATGGGAACTGCAAATGACCTCATTTTGCTGTCTGCTCCAGAGGACATCAACTCTGGTGTTTTCACACTTGGAGTCACGTTTAAGCTTCCAACCTTTTATTTTAGGGGTAAAAATGTAACCAGTGGAGCTGAGCTCCAACCCGACGGCAACAAATCTCTGTTCCGTAAGTTCGTCTCTCGATCATTCGGTCGATCACCTGCTCAAACTTATCAGGCAATGTGTTCACACCTTTTCAATACTGCCTCAGGTCTGTCCTTTGTGATTTACACATCTTTACCATCTTTATCTTCTCCTATTAATGTTCTCATCTTCCTTTAATTATCATTGGTCTCCTAATTTCCCCTCTCCTTCATTAGCATTGATAGAAGTGAGATAGCACATCAAGTCTGATGAAAGGTCTAGGCCCGAAACGTCAGCTTTCCTGCTCCTCTGATGCTGCTTGGCCTGCTGTGTTCATCCAGCTCTGCACCTTGTTATCTCAAATTCTCCAGTATCGGCAGTTCCTCTCATCTCTCTCCCCACCCCCCACTCACCTTGTGCTCACTGGGTTTAGGATACAGTAATGTCAACTTTGCAGATGCCTCCATAGCTTCACCCTTTCTTTTGAGTGTAACCTCCTCCAATTCTACAAACCTCTGAGATAGCCGTTTGTTCCAATCCCCGGCACTTTCCCCAGTTTTTAATCACACCACTATTGCCATCCAATTATTTAATAATGTTCCTCAAGGTGTACTCTTGTGTTAAAGTTGCAATAGAAGCACGGGTTTTCACTACTGCTGTTTGTATTCAGCTGTCTGAGAACGTGATTTGTCATTACCCAGTATAGTGGAATAGGCTGTAGTATTTGAACTCGTGCCTCGCTGATCCTAGGCCCTAAACCTCTCTGTCTGCCCGTCTTTAAGTCAATCTTTCAAACCTACCTCTCCAGTCAAAATGTTTGGTCATTTGTCTGAACATAATGTTAGTTGTCAATTTATTTTGGTAACAGCCTAAAGGGTATTCTGGGTGTTCTTGATGTATTGAAGATACTAAATGAAGGCAAGTAGTTGTTTCATGCAGATTTTTTGTACATTACTGAGTCAAAATTCCTGATTCGTGCTAAATTGCTGAGATGCACTGGCACAGCCCCAAAAGCGCTAACTTTGACAGATGGAGAGGAGGAGGGAGGAGGAGTGAAACAAGGTCAGAGAGAAATGAAACTGAAGAAGATTGTCCAAAAATTCTTTTAGATCCAATGAAATGCTTTTGAATTATGGTAATCTAGGAACTACGGCAGCCAATTTTCACACAGTCAGCTCCCAAAAGGCAGCAATGTGATAAGGATCTGTGTTTGTCTGTGTATCTAGTGTTAACTAGTTCTAAACAACTGGGGAAATTTCTCTCGCTCTTATCAATAACGTCCTTAAGGTATCTTTTTTGACCACCTGAGAGGGCAGATGGAGCCTCAGTTTGAGATCTGTTTCAAACCTCAAGCCTGATGTGAGGCTCTGAGACATAGACGTAAAAGTTGTGCATTGTCAAAATGCAATAGATAACACAGATAGACACTCCTGTTTTCTTTAACCCACAAGAGTGGTGTGTCACACAGGGGAAACTGACAAACAGTGTAGATATTTCAGATCCCCAATTTATTAGTTTGAAGACTAACACTGATATGGAAGTAAATTAAGGGCCCTGGGCACACAGTGTTGCTGAGCCTCCTCCCTATGGAGTGTAGGTTGGCAGTATAAAGGCGAAACCCTTATGGATACCTGGCACTGGAGACCAACAGCTCAGCTGGTGTCTCCTTTGCCTCACCAGTATAGCCAGCTGTTCACAGCTGCAAGCAGTGATGTGATTGGCACATCAGTTGCAATATTTCCTGTCTGTCATCGGGAGTCTGGATGTCTTCGCCTCCAGGTTGCACAGGGAGATGGCAGATTGTCAGGATTCTGAGTGTATCGTTTTGTAGTCATCGTACCTCTTGCATCCACTTTCCTGGGGCCACCTACAGCGCTCAGAGAGATGCAGCACACTTTGCTGACATTTGAGTTTTCGAGCCTTTCTTTATGCTGAGGCTGCCTGCCTCTAGCCCAAATGTTCCCACAGCCCTCCTAAATCATCGTGCAATGAAGATATACAGGAACAAAATGCCACAGTGATATTGTGCAGATGTTGCTCTGCACTGTACCAGCCCAGAGAAACATTGACAATCATTGGGCAGGTCCCAATGTCCCAGAGGTTATGCTGTTTAAAGAATCTGTGGGGGTGAGGTATTTAAAGGGAAGCTAACTAATGTATGTAAAAGAAAATGGATAGGAAGATATTTCTATTGTGGTCAATGGCATAGAGCGAATTGAAGTACATGTAGAGCATTAATACTGATGTTATAGATTGATAGAGCCATACAGCATGGAAACAGCCCCTTCAGTCCAACCAGAATCCCAAACTCAACTAGTCCCACCTGCCTGCTCCTGGCTCATATCCCTTCAAACCTTTCCTATTTATATATCCATCCAAATGTCTTTTAAACGTTTTAATCCTACCCACATCCACCACTTCCTCAGAAAGTTTATTCCAAGCGTGAACCACCCTCTTGTAAAAAATTTGCCTCTGATATTGTTTTTAAATCTTTCTCCTCTCACCTTAAAAATGTGCCCCCAATCTTGAAATTCCCCATCTTAGGAAAAAGACAACTACGATCAATTCTATCTATATCTCTCATTATTTTATCAATTTCTATCAGGTCACCTCTCAATCTCCTGTGCTGCCGTGAAAAAAGTCCCGGCCCATCCAGCCTTTCCTAATAACTCAAATCTTCCATACCTGTTAATTTCCTGGCAAATCTCTTCTGAGCCCTCTTCAGCTTGATAATATCCTTCCTATTACTGGGTGACCTGAACTTGACGCAGTACTCCAGAAGAGGCCTCGCCAATGTCCTGTACAACCTCAACATAACTTCCCGACTCCTATGCTCAAAGGTCTGAGCAATGAAGGCAAGCGTGCCAAATGCCTTCTTAACCACCCAGTCTGTATGTGACACAAACTTGAAAGAATTATGTATCTGCACCTCTATGTCTCTCTGTTCTACAACACTACCCAAGGCCCTACCATTAACTGTATAAGCTCTACGCTTGTTTGTTTAACCAAAATGCAATACCTCACATTTATCCAGATTGAACCCCCTCCCGCCATTTTTCAGCCCATTTACCCATGTGATCAAGATCCGTTTGTAAGCTTAGAAAACCTTCCTCACAGTCGACAATGCCACCAGTTTTGGTATCATCCACAAATTTACTAACAATGCCTTCTATATTCTCATCCAAATCAGTAAGATAAATGACAAACCAAAGAGGATCCAACACCGATCCTAGCGGAACACCATGGGTCAGAAGCCTCCAGTCCAAAAAGCAACCCTCCACCATTACTCTCTGTCTCCTGCCTTTAAACCAATTTTGTATCCAATTGGCAAGTTCGCATTGATCCCATGTGACCTAAATTTACTAATTAGTCTACCACACGGAACCTTGTCAAAGATTATCCTAAAATCTAAATAAATAACATCAACTGCTCTGCCAGCTTCAACCTTTGTGGTAGCTCCCTCAAAAACCTCAAGCAAGTTTGTGAGACACATGTTCCTCGCACAAAACAATGTTGACTATCTCTAACCAATTTCTGCCTCTCTAAATGTCCAGAAATCCTATCTTTTATAATCACCTCCAACAATTTGCCCACAACCAAAGTCAGAAACATGGGTCTATAGCTCCCCAGTTTCTCCTCACTACCTTTCATAAACAAAGGTACAATATTAAGCACACTCCAGTCATCAGGCTCCTGACCTATATTTAGAGATGATGCAAATATTTCTGCAAGGGGTCTCTTAATTTTTTCCCTTATCCCCCACAACATTTTGGGATACATTAGATCAGGTCCTGGAGATTTATCCACATTTACGTTCTCTAGGACCTCGCAAACTTCCTCTTCTGTTAATGTTAACTGATTTTAAAACATAAAAGTTTATCTCTCTGCATTTTCTAGACTCCATTTCTTTCTTCATAGTAAAAGTTGATGCAAAATATTCATTTAGAGTCTCTTCTATCTCCTGGGGTTCAATACAAAGACGATATCCGTGATCTTTAAGAGGCCCAAACCTTTCTCTAGTAAATCTCTTGCTCTTAATGTCAAATGGACTAAATGATTGTTTTGATGCTGTTAGTTATAAATAATGTTTTTGAATTGTCCATTGTTTGTTATGTTTTTAAAGTGCCAGTAAATTTTGTTTTATTTTGCTGTTGAAGTGGAAGTAAATTTTGTTTTAACACCCATTGTAATTTTATTTTACTGGAGTTCCTTTTGGTGCAATTGCCTTCTGTTTGTGAAACATCCTTCACCATACTTACAGGAGGCTTTAAACAATAGTTGCTCATTGTTCCAAAGATCATCCAGTCAGTGTTCGTCAACATCTCTTGGTGTTCTTTCTGGACGAAGAGAGAGACAGAAAATAGAAAATGAGGGATTCAGGAAGAGAAAGACAAGGATCTCTCACAAGTTGTTGAAAAAAGGTCAGGTGGATGTTTCAAAGAGCAAGGAATGGCTATGAAAATAAGCAAAGTCAACGTTAACTGAAAGGGGTTAGCCTGAATAATAAAATGTGAGGCTGGATGAACACAGCAGGCCAAGCAGCATCTCAGGAGCACAAAAGCTACGTTTCGGGCCTAGACCCTTCATCAGAGAGCCACAAAAGCTACGTTTCGGGCCTCGACCCTGCACACAAAAGCTACGTTTCGGGCCTAGACCCTTCTCTGGGGTTAGCCTGAAGCAGTGTGTATGGTCTGGAGTGAGCCTGAGTGTTGAGACAATGAATATTGAGGAGATTAGGGATGAGAATGTTCAAGCCAGGTCTCTGGCTCAAAAAGAAGTGGGGAGCTGGGAAAAAGAAGGAGATTTAGGCCTGTCTATAGTCATGCAATACCACACTCCAGCTTAGTTATATGTGCTGTGTGGAAACATATTTGAAACACACAGCCTAGATGGCATGGATATAGATTTCTGTACCAAACAGGGAGCAATAGAAGCAGAGACTGAACCTCCTGGGAGATCGTAGCCAGAGGGAGAAGGTGAGATCAAGATTAAGCCACAATTCAAAATTCTACCCCTCTTGACCTAACCCATGAGACTTCCAGGAAGATTCAAGGGAAAGATTGGTAGGAGCTGAGGCAGGTTCTTAGGTTTTGTCAGCGTTTGATCTTGAGGATGTTCCAGCTTATCTGGTCTCAATGTCAGATGGGAAGCTGGATTAAATGGTGATAACCCAGAACTAGATGCAGTTTGTGGCAAAATAAAGGCCGGTGTCAACATTCACATCAAGGCCAATCACCATGTTTTCGATGATGGCAACATATAAGTCAAGAAAGAGAATAAAGCCAGGACTGGAGGCCTGAAGTCAATCTGAAGTGATCCTGGAAGGTCAGAAAGGGAAACAATTAGAAGATTAAAGACTCCCGAAGCTTCTAAGCAATAGATTGGTGGAGTCCATTTGTGCTACATTTAAACTGAGAGCCTGTGGTAAAATAGCAGTGTGCAGAGCACTGAGTTCTCCAGAATAAACCTTCCTTCACTAATAGTATCTCCTCTCTAATTAATGGAACAATCCAGCAGCACAGTTTCCAATCTGAATTTCCAAATTATTAGTTTTAAAAATTTTACAAAAGCAAATAATTTCCTTCTTTGACTTGTTTTTAGTTTCCCTTGTTTATTCATTCCTGTACTGTATAAGCAGATAGAAATCATCTAATTCCTCAATATCCAGTTTTCATCTGTCATTAATAGGTGCACAGTCTGCAATACCACTCTCTCTGTGATAGCAAAAACTTCTATCACAGAGCGATACTGTGTAATGGTTATCCAAATGGGTCTGCAAAGGAGCAAATTACCTAGTGCCACTCCTTCTTTCCACTTTCTCCACGCAGCACTGCATATTCTTCCTTTTCAGATAACAATCGTAATTCCACCCTGAATATCTCAACCGAACCTGCCAGCATTTCAATCTCAGGCAGTATTGTTGAGCGTTTGAGATTCGAGCTGAGAAACTGTAAATTGTCAGAACTCCCTTCCCTTATCCCTCTTACCTACCTCTTCTGTGCAGTTAATATCAGGGTAGTTGAAATCCTCTGTGATTATTATATTATTTTATTCAATGCATTCTTTCTCCAGCACATTTCCATTGTTAGATAATAACTAATGATGCAAACAATCTTTTATTATCTCTTATTGCAAACTAATTTAAGGGTTTTGATTCATATTCCTCTATTACACCTTGATACTTTATTTGTTGATTTTTACAGCTCCTTCAGTCCATTGGACTTCCCTGTATCTTTGCATCTGCAGTCATTCTCTCTCAGCTTGATACAGTCATTTTGCTCCATTTGTTTACTACAGTTGTTGCTTAATTGAATGTATGATTTTTTGTCTTTTAGGGATGTGTAGCGGTTTTGTATAGGGCTGAAAACTTCTTACTCCCTGTTGGCATTTCTGTTAACAGATCAACTCGATTTGTCAGCATCAATTTAATTGCTATCCCTCAAAAGTTTACCGTTCTTATGGTTACAATCTTTATTTATGACCTATGCTTCTTCTCAAACAGACCACTGAAGTTCTCTAAAGGGCCATTATTTGCAAGATGTTCCCTTTTAGTCAGATAAGCAGTGGCTTATTTAACAATGAAGGGCCAGAGCAGACACACTACAGTGTCAATGGTTCAATTATCTTCAGCCCCAGATGAGTCAAAATATCCAGATTTGGCTCTGATTTGATTTTATTGTCACGTGCATTTTGCAGTGAGAATATAATAAAATATGGTGAAAAGCTTTTGTTTGTCACCTCGAAATGGTGCCATTTTGAATAATTAAAGAATAAGGGAAAAATAGCAAAGAAGGAAGATGAGACAACAAGGTATGGAGCTGGATGGACACAGCAGGCCAAGCAGCATCAGAGGAGCAGGAAAGCTGATGTTTTGGATCTGGACCTTTCTGAAGAAAGGTCCAGACCCGAAACGTCAGCTTTCCTGCTCCTCTCATGCTGCTTGGCCCGCTGTGTTCATCCAGCTCCATACCTTGTTATCTCAGATTTTCCAGCATCGGCAGTTCCTACTGTCAGAGAAGGAAGATATAGCATGAAGAAGAGTCCATCAGTCCTGAGCCAGCTCATCACCATCAATGACACCCGCACTGCCATCCCTCCACCACCGCCTCACTCCCTTCTACACATGACCCAACCAACATCAAAGTCACAGATCCTCAGGCACCATCTTTTGCCACTCGGCCTACCTTACTACCGCCTCCACTGAATCCGGGCCCTGTGCTTCCTCCTGAAAAGTAAAGAAGGGCTCAATTTCCTCTACACTGGGCCTGCTCGAAGTCTGCACCTTGGGTCTGCTCTCGATGCTGTCCAAGCTCAGGACAAGTAAGCAAGTGAAAAAAAAGAAAAGAAATGGAAAGAAAAGGAAAAGAGAAGTAGTCAGAGTAAACGAGTTCCAACGCAAGAGCCCTACTTGCCGCCATCTTGTTAACCTGATACCTCAAGGAAAAGAAATTTGAGAACATTAAAGGAGCATAGTCAGCTTCAACTCACCAATGACTGGGCTGCCAGAGGAAGTGCGGATACAGTGACAACATTCAAAAAACGTTTGGACTGGTACATGAATAGGAAAGGTTTAGAGAGAGATATGGGTCAAACGCAGGCAAATGGGACAAGGTTACTTTGAAAAACTTGGACATGTTGGATCGAAGGGTTAGGGTTAGGGTTATGGCCCTTTGATTGTACGACATCTCCTCCTTCAAATGTTCTCCTCTGTATGAGTGTCCAAACTGGCAAAACTATCACAGATTCAAATATATCAGCAAATATGTAATAGCAGAAACATCCAACCAATATCAGTATGTGATTTCCTAACTTAACAACTCTAAGGCATTGTTATCTATGTCAGGCCTCATGACAGTTTATGTATGAAACTATAATCTTTTAATAATTGCAATTTTTAAATAAGAATCAATTCTGGTTTACGTTGAGTACTATAAAATAAAGTATATGGTAATTAAAGATAGGTATAACGTGGCAATTTTACTTTAATAATACATTTTTTAAAATCGCTTTAAGAAACAATTGGACATTCTAACAAACACTTGTTAAAAAGATTATGCTCACAACACAGTATAATTTCTGAGTGGTTTGGAGTGTTTCTGTCTCAACTTTTGAGTGGAATTCTATTTAGAACACAACCCCTTCTTGTGCCCACCAAGTGCTGAGCTGTTCCTGAGTGTCTGTGTCTGATCACATGTTGGCTTTTTAAGAAATTATCTTCCTCTCTGTAACAGTTACAAACAGACTGCTATTGTGCATTGTTCATCTTACAGAAATAATAGACCCTTCTTTCAAGAGGTTGAATTTAGAAGTAAAAAAAACTCACAGATGCAAGATTAGCAAGGGTACTAAGGCCATTTCACACCTCACTGTCTGCAATACCATCTGAGAACTTGCCTCTGGCTAAATATCAAATTCTCATACTGCTGAGATTCTGTTGTAAATTTAACACTTTCAGTGCTGGATTAATTTTGCATTAACTTTGTCATTTTCTTTACAACAGGAACATTTGTAGCATTAAGGCATCTATCATCAAAAGACTGGAATTATTGATTGGCTGCCTTTTTGCCTACTCTGAGGGCCCCAACCTGACGCCAGCCAATCAGTGAACTGGACGACTCATGTACATAGCGCCATTCATATCCCTGAGATGTGTCTTACAATCAATGTTCTTTCAAAGTTTAGTCAGAAGAATGCAACGTGATTTAATGTAATGTCACATGGATTTCATTCAGTAAATCATAGGGCCCATGCAAAATAAATATAAAGATAGTTCTTACATTAGAAGCTCTGATTGTGAAAACATATTTATCTGGGTCCAGAATTAGAAAATTTAGTTTTAATCTTAATTAATTTTTTTATAGTCCCTTGATGGGTATCTTTATTACTTCAACATTCCAGTAGTCAATTTACTTAACACGGAAATCTGCTTTCTTACCCTGTGTCTATATGTGTGTTTGAAAATGGGTAATGTGCCATACGCATGTTTGTTAATACTGAGGAAAAATTGCCTTTTAAGCCATTCACTGTTGTAAGAGTTAAGGTGCTTGCCAGCAGCGAGGCTATTAACAGCATTGTTTGGTGTGTTCTCATTCTACGTTATTGGGCATGTCACTCCATCTTTTCATTGCCTGTAATATAATCCCTGCTGAATAGTGTTTGTGGTACATTGATGTTGTGATAGGTTGGCATTGTCCCAGACGCTGCAAAGCAAAGAGGGGTTCAGTCGGGAACTGGGAGTGGAACAGCTTTGGAGTGCAAAGGTGTGTGAGCAGAATGTGCAAGGGCCACTCAGGACTCACATTCTTCCTCTTTTTCTTTCGATCGCTGGTTCAAATTTTTTCTCCTATCCAATGACTGTGGTTGAAATCATGAGAAATGTATGTAGAATCTGCTTTGTGTTGGTTTCAGTGTAGAACCACTCCAACTGTGCCAAGAGTTCTGGGAAGAAGAACAAAGGAAGTTAGTTTATGTGTGTGCCATTCACAATAATTCATTCCAGGATGGAATTTCTCCCCCACACTCAGCACTCCTACACCAACCAAGACTTCCTAAAAGGGAAGGTAGGTATGCTCAGCCTATTTGGGTAATCATAGTATTCAGTAATGTGCTTCTGTGTTCTGTTAATAACTGTTGAATGGAGTTCTGGTCCTACCCAGTTCCAGCTGTACAATATAATTGTCATGATCGTACCCACTGTTCATGATTTGTTTCCCTTTAGTATTCACACGCACACTCCAGTAAAAATTTACCACAAACAAAATAACGTGCTTGCTGTTGCTTGCTATCGAACATACCGATTTGATCTCCTGTAAGTTCCCTTGTTAGTTATGAAAGTGAACTATACGAGGAAGGTCTGTGCTGGGTTACAGACTGGATAACAACGTGGGCTTTTCATTAGACTGTTGCTTCATGGATAGAGAGGGCTTCTGTTGCTGGTTCTGAGCCGGGGCTGAGTTATTGCAGTGCCTCAAAAGTGGGTTTAGAGGCAGGGATTGAGAGCAAACCTAGGAAATAGTGTTTCAGAGATAGTAGGAACTACAGGTGCTGGAGAATCTGAGATAACAAGATGTAGAGCTGGATGAACACAGCAGGCCAAGCAGCATCAGAGGAGCAGGAAGGCTGATGTTTCGGGCCTAGACCCTTCTTCAGAAATTTCTGATGAAGGGTCTAGGCCCGAAACGTCAGCCTTCCTGCTCCTCTGATGCTGCTTGGCCTGCTGTGTTCATCCAGCTCCATACCTTGTTATCTAGGAAATAGTGTGTTGGGGCATGGACAGGGTGAATAGAAAGCAGCTGTTTCCCTTAGATGAAGTGTCAATAACAAGCGGGTGGGGTGGGTATAATTTTAAAGGGAAAGTCAGGAGGTATAGAGGGGATTTGAGGAAAGGTTTTTTTCACCCAGTGGGTGTTGGGTGCCTATATTTCAGTGTTTGGGAGGGTAGCTGAGGCAGGTAACCTCATAACCTTTAAATGTACTTGGCTGAGCACTTGGATGGTCATAACATTCATTGCAATGGGCCTAGTGCTGGAGGGTGGGACAGGTGTATATGGTAGTTTTTTTAGGGGTACAGACCTGATGGGCCAAAAGGCCTCTTCCTAACTGTGCAGTGCTATGGCTTGGGCATCCAACACATGCCCACCTTTGAACACTCTCGGCTGGGCACAAAAGAAGATACCCAGTATAAGATTACTTCTTTGACTGTAAACCCGTTTGGAATGCACTGAGGCGGTGAAAGTGGCTATACAAATGCAAGTCTTTCTGGTTTACCTGGGTGCTTTTGTTTTTGAACAGTAATGTGGTTAATCCCTCACACATGGGAACAAAATTCAGTACCTAGTCTGACCCATGAAATGGCACTTAGACCGAAACATTTACAACACTGAAGGAGGCCATTTGGCCCATCATGTCTGCACTGATCTACAACGACTTGTTTTTTCTTTATTCATTCATTCACGGGATGAGGGTGCCACTGGCCAGGCAGCATTTATTGCCCAGAGAGCAGTTCAGAGTCAACCACGTTGCTGTGGGTTTGGAGTCACATTTAGGCTAGACCAGGTAAGGATGGCAGATTTCCTTCCCTAAAGGACATTAGTGAACCAGGTGAGTTTTTCCAACAATCGATTCACGGTCTTCATTAGATTCTTAATTCCAGATTTTTATTGAATCCAAATTCCATCATTTGCTATGGCAGGATCTGAAGCCGGGTGCCCAGAGCATTACTGGGGTCTCTGGATTAACCGCCCATCGATAATACCACTCAGCCATCCCCTCCCCTTACAACTACTGTAATCCCATTTTCCAGCTTTTCGCCCTTGGCCTGGAGGCTGAGCCAATGCAAGTGAATATCTAAACACTGTTTAAATTTTACAAGGGTTTCTGACCAAACCCCTTTTCAGGCAGTGTTCTAGACTCTCACAACGCTCTGAGTGCAATGATTTCTCCTCAGTGCCCCTCTTAGCTTCTATCTCTTACCTTAACTCTCTGTCACCTGATTACTGACCCTCTACAAAAGGAAAATATGCCTTCATTATCCACCCCCTCGATGTCTCTCATAACTTTACACAACTGTCTCAGTCTTCAACAACACCAGCCTGTCCAATCTTTCCTCATATCCAAGACCCTCTAGCCCAGGCAGCATCCTGGTAAATCTTCTCTTGCGTAACCACATCCTTCGTATAATGTGGGGATCAGAACTGCACACAGTTGTGGTCTAATCTATGTGTTATACAGTTCCAGTATAACCTCATTGCTTATCAAGCCTTATCAGAAACCTTGCTAAAGTCCACATAGACCATATCAAATCACTTCCCCCATGAACACTCCTGGTTCCTTCCACAAAGAAAATCAATCAAATTTTCAAACAACAATTTCCTTTAACAGATCTGTGCTACCTATCTCTGACTACTCTGTCTCTCTCCAAATGCAGATATATTCTGTTCCCTCACAATTCCCTCTAATAACTTGCCCCTCACTGAGGTTAGAATGTCTGACCTATGATTTCCTAGTCTATCCCTTCCCTCCTTTTTAAATAACGGGACAACATTAGCATCCTGCAGTCCTCTGGCATCTCACTTGTGGCTGGAAAGGGTTTGAAAATTACTGGCAGGGGCCCCTGATATCTTCCCTATCGTTCCCTCAACAGCCTGGGATACATCTCATCCAGACCTGTGGACTTATCCACTTCTAAACCTGTTGAACCCACTCGTACCTCCTCTGTCTATGTCAATTTAGTCTAAAATTGCAGAATCCTCCACTGTGATACCAATACTTGCATCACCCGTTTCCAATGTGAAGACTGTCCTGGGCCTCAAGGGTTTGAGTTATAAGGGGAGGCAGTTTAGGCTGCAGTCTCAGAGCCTGAAAGGGTGACCTTACAGTGGTTTATAAAATCACAAGGGGCACAGATTAAGGTGATTAGGTGAGGTCTTTTCTCCAAGGTACAAGAGCCTGAAACGAGAGGGTGGTGCATGTGGAATGAACCGCCAGGGGAAGTGGTAGAAGCAAGTACGGTGACAACATTCAAAAGGCATTTGGACAGGTACCATGGATAGGAAAGGTTTAGAAGGATATGGGCCAATTGCAGGCAGATGAGCCTAGTTTAGTTCGGGATTATGGTCGGCATGGGCTGGTTGGGCCGAAGGGTCTGTTTCCATGACTCTATGACTCCAAACTGTGACCATAGATAACATAGTGTGGAGCTGGAGGAACACAGCAGGCCAGGCAGCCTCAGGAGAGCAGAAAAGTTGACGTTTTGGGTCAGGACCCTTCATCAGGACTTCTTCTTCAAAAATAGGGAGGGGAGGATGGGCATGTCACCCAGGGAGTGGGGGTGGGAGAGGGAGTTAAAATGGTTGGCGACCACACTTCTGCTGTGACATCCCCTACCCCCAACACAAATTAACTCAGAATCCCCCTTGTCCTCATGTAACTGCATCCAACATGTCATTCTCACCATTTTAGGGACTGCTCTCTCTGCGACTCCCCCCTTTGCTCCACACTCTCCACTAGCCCCACCACCCCCCTGGCACCTTTCCCTGCAACTGCAGGAAGTGCTACACCTGCCCCTACACCTCCCCTCTCACCTCCAAATAAGGCACCAAACAAACCTCCCACATCACCTGCACACCCACCAACTTGGTCTATCGCAACCACTGTTCCTGATGTGGCTTCCTCTATATCGGTCAGACCAGGCGTAGACTTGGAGACCATTTTTTAGGGCATCTGCGCTCTGTACACAACAAACGACAACACCTTCCAGCTGCCAACCATTTTAACTCTCCCTCCCACTCCCTGGGTGACATGTCCATCCTGGGCCTCCTCCAGTGTCACAATGACATCACCCGCAAACTGGAGGAGCAGCACCTCATATTCCATCTCGGGAGCCTATAGCCCTATGGCCTATACAGAGAATTCACCAGTTTTAAAATCTTCCCACGCCTGGCCTCATCCCATGACCAACCATCTCTCTCATCCCTGCCTCCTTGACCTGGCACAACGTGTCCATCTTCTCTCCCACCTATCCACCCCCCCACCTCAATCCCCACCACTGCCTACCTGCATTCACCTGTCACCACCCCACCTACCTTCCCCAGCCCCACCCCTCCTCTCTCTATTTATTTCACAGCCCCCTTCCCCCTTGCCATTTCTGAAGAAGGGTTCCAACCCAAAACATCAGCTTTCCTGCTCCTCTGATGCTGCCTGGCCTGCTGTGCTCCTCCAGCTCCACACTGTTATCTCTGACTCCAGCATCTGCAGTTCCTGCTATGTCCAACTGTGACCATGTCTTCTGTTCACGTATTACCTCTATGGTGCCTAAACAGCCCTTTCTCTTTCCCTACTTATTCTCTTACTCTTTACATGTTGAAAATAAAACTTTGGATTTTTCTTTGCCTCATCCATCAATGCTTTCTCATGCAGTCTATTAGCTTTCCTAATTTCCTTTTTAGTTTCCCATTACATACTTTTTAACCCCCTCTAATGTCTCTGTCACCTTGTGCCTTCAATATCTGATGTAAGTTTCTCTTTTTTTCTTAATCCAAACATTTTTGAGACCCTGACTTCGAGGGGTCTCCAACTTTGGTCCCACACTTTGCCTTTACAGGAGCATATTTGGTCACTACTTCCTCCTTGAATGTCTCCCATTGCTCTCTCAGTTTTATCTGCAAGTAGCTGCTCCTGGTGTATATATCTTAGCTCGGTAAAATTAGCCTGTGCCTAGTTTTCAACATTTTTACTCAGCCATCCTTGTCTTATTCCATGAGTATCCTAAATGAATCATGGTCACTATCTCCAAATTGGTCACTGATGTGCCTTCCACTTGTCCAAACTCGTTTCAGAACCTGAGGTTCAAAACTGCTGCTGCTCCTGATGGGTGTTCTATGTACTGGCTATAAGTGTTCTCCTGGATGCATTGTAAGAATTTTGCTTCCTCCATGCTTTGCACACTAAAACTATCCCAGTTAATATTTGGGTGTTCAAATTCCCAACCGCTAACTCTTTATTATTCTTTACACTGAAATTTAATTGCCTGTTTGATCCTCTATCTGTCCCTGGCTTCTGGGTTGCCTGTAGTACATACTGTTGGCCTCTTATCTGTTTCTTTTTACTTCCACCCACGTAGCCTCATTTGATGATCCTTCCAGACTATCGTCCCTCCTCACTTGAATTATTGATTCCTTTATCAATATTGCAACTCCCCGCGCTACTTCCTCTTCTATCGTGGAATTCGTACAGTATGGAAGCAGGCCATTCAGCCCATTGAGTCTACACCAGCCCTCTGAAAAGTATCCCTACCCCTGTAACCCTGCATTTCCCACAGCCAATCCACCTAGTCTGCACATCCTTGGACACTATGAGCAATTTAGCATGGCCAATCCACCTAACCTGTACACAGAGTCATACAGATGTACAGCACGGAAACAGACCCTTTGGCCCGACTCGTCCATGCTGATATCTTTGGACTGTGGGAGGAAACCGGAGCACCCGGAGGAAAGCCACACAGACATGGGGAGAACGTGCAAACTCCACACAGACAGTCGCCCGAAGCTGGAAGCGAATCTGGGTCCCTGGTGCTGTTAGGCTGTAGTGCTAACCACTGAGCTGCCGTGTTGCCCAAGTATCCTCTTCTCTATCTCATCAGAGTACCCTATCCCAGGAATAATGAGCTGCAAACCCTGCAAATCTTTCAACCAAGTCTTGGACAAGGCACCAGACCAGTAGTGACTGTGGAACCATGTTGCTCCAAGATCTGACCAGCTGTTAGAAGGTGTTGAGGTTGTGGTGGTGTTTGGTGGTGCAAGAGTACAGTGCAGGTCTCTAAAGTACACTGTCATTTCCTAATTACCATTGAGCAGTCTGATTTCAAACAGGATCCATCAAATCTGACAATACCTTTCATTTCTGTCTTTTTTTTCTACGGTTGGGCCATGATTAAACATAGAGTTTCAATGACTGCCAAGAAATATTTCACTCGGACAGTGATTTATTCGACAAGCTGCCTATAAACAATGACCAATGTATGTAAGTCTCTTCCTTTAATCAATCACACTGCACTTAGACCTACAGTACACTGCCACAAAACATGGGATGTTAGTGCTCAAGTCATGATAGAAATATTTCAGCAAACAGGTACGGATTATTGAGAAAGACTTCAAGCTTTGATCACGGTTACACATGCGTGGATAAGTGATTTCTGTAATGGGAGTGACTGGGAAGTGAGTTTTTGCATTGGAATTTTGCATTCAGATCAGAGCCATTCTAATAATCTAAACAAAATAATTGCTAGCTTGCTCCTGAGTCTTCCTGTCATTGCCTTAACAGTTTGGTGATGGTGTGTTTGCCACTTTCAAAATATATTCTAATTATATGTAATCATTGGGGAGCCAGAGGAAGAGCCAATCAAGGCTCCTTTCTCAAATATGAGTGCATGTAAGCACGTGTAAACGCAATGATAATTTAGTCCTGCTGCTCCTGTACAGTTGTCAGGTAAAGACAGGGATAACTGAGAACAACCGTGAAGCCACCCACAGTCGAACGCCTGACAATGGTCAGATATTTGGCTCCCATGTGCCTGTCTCCCACTGTGGGCTAGCGGAGACAGGATGGCAAGGTGGATGTTAAAGGCAATTTGGTACGCACAAGAATCAAATGCATCTTCAGGGAATCAGTTAATAACACAGTTACTTCTTGCAATCACTGAGTCTGGATTCAAAATAAATACTGGGAGGATTGAAATGCTTAAGAGAACGGAGCTGCATTGTAATAATAGAAGCAGCCTGAGTGAGCAGGTGGGATTAATCCACTGTTGCCCCTTTAAAATACCACGGAAATTCCAGTGAATGATTTGTCATCTTGCTAGTAATTTATCCTTTTGTCCAGGGGGATGCAATTTGCTTCTTTTGCCAGAGTTGCAGTTCGGTTATGCTGTGAGCAACAGTTACTTTAAACAGTTCTAAGAAAATAGGTTTTCACTTGTTGCCAAGAATGCAGCTGAGCTGGAATTTATTGGAACTGGACACACGCCACTGTTAGCAGCTGCTTCCTTGTTTTAGCCGTGTTCCTTATGCCCAGACTTCCGTTCCCCTCCCCCTCGCCCTCTGCAGACCTCAACACAAACCTCCCTTCCTCCCCCTTACACTATCACCTTCCCCACACAAAATAAAACAGCTCCCACACCCTTCAGCTACCTCCAGCAGCTGACTCATCCCCATCCTTCCCCACTTCCATCCTCACCCCACTGTTCCTGGTAAGAAAATTAAAATCCATGAGATCTTCGGGACAGATTCCCAATCCCTTCTTCCAGCCAAATAGCACATTTGTTTCCTGTTCCCAAAAATGGGAGCTCAGCAAGATCCTCAAACCCACATTTGAAAATACAAAGGACTCTCCATTTTACTGTTTGTTTTGACTCAGTCCAAAATATTTGGCAACGTTTGAAAAGCTCGCATCACAAAATCTCGGGTAAAGTCCTTCCAACTGTCTCCCAATTTTCTGAAGAGAGGTTTAGGCCCGAAACGTCAGCTTTCCTGCTCCTGTGATGCTGCTTGGCCTGCTGCGTTCATCCAGCTCTACACCTTGTTATCTCTGTCTCCCAAAGGCCCTGGTGGTAATGTTTAATTTGTTACCCGTAACGTGCACCTAATTTCTATCATGCAAATCCTTTCAAATAGCAGCAGGACTGAAGGAATTTTTCAACTCCTGGGGAGGAAAAGTCGCTAAGTCAATGTGTGAAACAATTCCGCACTTTCCACCAACTTTTTCCACAGGCTGGTGACTTTCAATCAGTGACAAAAACAGTTTGACTTAATGACTAACATGTGACAAACAGGATGCAGACCAATATTGACACAAAAGAGTGCAAAACATCTGGGCAAGTGGAGTGCAATGTGGGAAATGTGAGGTTCACCTTGGGCAGAAAGGATAATAAAGCAGATTATTGCTCAAACCGAGAGCAACAGCAGAATGTTGAGGTGCAGAGGGATCTAGATGTCGTAGTGCTGAAGGTTAATATGCAGGAGCAGTGAGTGGTTAAGAAATTTGATGAGATGTGATCCTTCATCACAAGAGGAGTCGAACACAAAAGTGCGGACATTATGCTTCAGTTATGAAATGTTTTGGTGAGACCACATCTCAAATACCACCTGTGTTTTTGTTCTCTTTACTTTCGGAAGGATGCAAACACATTTGAGGCAGTTAAGAGGAGATTTATGAGATCAATACTTGGAAGGGGTGTGTTGACTTGTGAGGAAAGATTGGACAGGCTCAGCTTTTTTTTACTGGAGTTTAGAACAGCAAAATGTTGAAGTTTGTTGACTTTTGTAGAATTCTGAATGGTGTTGGCATGGTGGACTTGACAGGATGTTTAACTGTTGTGGGTGAGTCCAAAATGAGGAAACAGCCGATTTTTGTAGATGAAGATATTTGTTTGGAGTGAGAGTAATGTATAATGTGAGCAATGTGAGAGCGCATATAAAATCATCTTCCAGAGGCAATAGGTCCCAAGATTTGGGATTTGGTCTTCATAGAGAACAGATTCATTCCCCAACAGGTGGAAGGGTTACAAATTAGCCTGGAGCCTTGATTCGCTAACAATCACAGCAGCTACAAGATCAGGGCTAGAGTCAGGAATCCTGCAGCAAATAACTCACCTCCTGACTCCCCAAAGCCTACCCACCATATACAAGGCACAGGTCAGGAGTGTGATGGAATAGTCCCCACTTGCCTGGATGGGTGCAGCTCCAACAACACTCAAGAAGCTTAACATTAGATTCGCCAACTCGGTAGTAGATTTGCCAACTCGTTAGTAGATTCACCAACTTTAGGTACATTTAAGTCGTCATTGGATAAGCATATGGATGTACATGGAATAGTGTAGGTTAGATGGGCTTCAGATCAGTCTGACAGGTCGGCACAACATCGAGGGCTGAAGGGCCTGTACTGTGCTGTAATGTTCTATATTCTATGTTCATGTTCTCTCATCCAGGACAAAGCAACTCACTTGATTGGCACCACATCCACCAGCATCCACTCTTTCCACCGCTGAAGCTCAGTCGCAGCATATCTACAAGAACCTTTGGCAGCACCTCTCAAGCCCATGACCAGTCCATCTAGAAGGACCAGGATAGCAGATACATGGGAACACCACTGCTTACAAGTTTCCGTCTAAGTCACTCACTATTCTGACTTGGAAATATATCATCATTCTTTCACTGTCTCTGGGTCAAAATGCTGGCATTCCCTTCCTCGGGGCATTGTGGCTCTACATGGACTGCAGCAGCTCAAGAGGCAGCTCACCACCTTCTCAAGGGGCAATTAGGGAATAAAGGCCAGTCAATCAACGATACACCAGAACCTGCAAGTGAATAAAACAAAACAGTTTCAGGCAATGTAGCAAATGTCCAATAGGACTGTGAGTAGTGTGTTCAATTGATGCATGAGTCTTCCACCTAATATCCACGATGTCTAGGGGTTGTGCCTCTGAGGGATCCTTCAAGCTCCCTTGAAACTTCTGTTGATTGACAACCCTGGTTGGTCTCAATGAAAAGGAGGTTGGCCAGCTGGAAGCTTGCATGTGTTTTGTTGTAATATCTTTAGGAAGGCTCAATCAGAAACAGCCAAGAGTGACCTGCTTATCCCTGATTCACACTTTGACTACCTTTTCCAGTCAAACCTCATTTCATTCTGTCAGGATAAAGATAATGAAATTCCTTTTATCTTAACAGGTCTTTAATTATTTGTTGTCTCTCCCTACTTTGGAATGCCTCCGATTTTCCACTCTGTTCCCTTGTGTGTCCTTACTGACATGGACCCTCCTGACCTTGCAATAATCCTGCTCTGAAATTTGCTCTGGACTCTGAGTACACAGGAGTTCACTTTGTCAGCTGCAGACAGACAACACAAGAATTTCACACCCAAACTCTAAGTGGGATAAGAAGAAAATGTAACGCATTTTACTAGATCTAGCTCTGAAAAAATAAAAGAAAAGAAAGGGTAAACTTGGCTGAACGTCTAGAAATCATAAACACACTAAAAAAAAATTGGAATTACCCCATACTTATCCAGCAATATACACAGGAAAACTCTCCCTCCAAATAACGACTTGTACTTATGTAGAGTCGTAAAGTTGCACAGCACAGAGACAGACCCTTCGAAACAACTCATTCAAGTTGACCAGATTTCCTAAATTAATCTAGTCCCATTTGCCAACACTTGGCCCATGTCCCTCTAAACCCTTCCTATTCATGTACCCATCCAGAAGCCTTTTAAATGTTATAATTGTACCAGCCTCCACCACGTCCTCTGGCACCTCATTCCATACGTGAATCATCCTCTGCATGAAAACACTGCCCCTCTGATCCCTTTTAAATTTTTCTCCTTTCACCTCATACCTGTGCCCTCTTATTTTGGATTCCCCAACCTGGGGAAAAGACATTGGCAATTCACACTATTCATAACTTTATAACCCTCTATAAAGTCACCCCACAGCCTCCAATGCTCCAGGGAAATAGCCCCAATCTATTCAGCATCCCCCTACAGCTCAAACCGTCCAACTCTGGCAACATCCTTGTAAATCTTTTCTGAGCCCTTTCAAGTTTCAAAACCTTCCTATAGCAGGGAGACCAAAATTGAATATCGTATTCCAAAAGTGGCCTCATTTTCCTCAAACATTTCCATCAACTCCAATTAGACCACATCACCTGGAACATCTTCCACTCCCCACCCCCCTCTGCCTTCCACAAGGACCATTCCCTTCGCCCCTCCTTAGCTCACGCCACACTCCCCACCAACACTCCAACTCCCTGTTGCTTCCCCTGTAACTATAAAAGATGTAACACCAGCCCACACGACACCTCCTCACCTCCATTTGGGGCCTTAAACAGCCCTTACAAATGAGACAGAACTTCACTTACGTCTCCTCCATTCTAGTGTGGTCTTCTCTACATCCGTGAGACCAAACTTAGACTAGGTGACTGTTTTGCTGAGCATCTTCACCTGGCCCTTAACGGCCAACCTACCCTCCAGGTCACCACCCATTTCAACTCCCCATCCCCCACTCCCCCTCCAACATATCCGTCCTCAGCCTCCTCCAGTGTCATAGTGACTCAGAATGCAAATTGGAGGAACAGCACCTTATCTTCCACCTGGGCACCCTGCAGCCCGATGGACTCAACATTGTGTTCTCCAATTTCAAATAATCTTCCTATCCATCCCCCAGCTTCCCTTCCAGCCTCACCGCCTCCTTTTAATTCCACCTTCTGAGCCTCCCTTCCAGCCACCAATCAGATCCATCCCTGCCTCAGACCAACCAGGTTGTACCTACCACCAGTGTCTACCTGTCACCACTGTTCCACCTCCACCCCTCTCCCCCTCTATCTGCAGCTCCCTCTACCCCCACATCCAGTCCTGAAGAAGGGTAATACCCAAAACATTGACTGCTCCTTTGCTCCAGTTGCTGCCTTGCCTGCTGTGTTCTTCCAGCCTCCTGCTTGCCATCCTCTTCCAATCTCACTGCTCAGTTGGTTATCTTCTGCCTGCAATCTTAATACTCCTCTCCTTCAAAAAACAAAGCAGGCTGTATCCGCAGACCCAGGTGCGCTGTGGAAGAGCATGTTGTGCAGCTAATCCCAGGTTACACCTTGCTGACAGGCACTTCATTGTCCCAGGAGGCCGCTGTCATTGTTCAATCACCCATGGCTGACCACGTTTCCCTAATCCCAGAGCGAGGATTGAATTACCCGTGCTGCCGATGCTATTGTGTAATCTGAATTTGGTACAACTCGTTTTACATGTTCTTTGATTAGATTAGTGAGGTTTGACCAGGTGGAAGGAGCTCTCCCTCGAAAAAGCCAGTCCCTGCTGGAATTACAACTGAGCAATCAGCATGGTGACAGACGAAAGCGAGGTGTTATCTCATTCAAAAGTGGGAATATTTTGACAGAAGGAAAATAAATGTTTTCCCCTTCATTGAAACCAGTCTTCTTGTCTTTTAGCCTTTTGCAGGTCTGCTACATCAGCATTGAGAATGGTATTTTTGGAGTGTTTTGCGCAAGACTCACAGATTCAATTCCAACATCGTGATATACAGGGCCAGAACTCCAACCCAGCATGCAAGCATTTCCAGGTCCCAACCAAGGGTTGCTGGCATAACCAATTTGGTCACCAATGCCTAAACTGAGCTGGAGATGAGTGCAATATCTAATTCATGGCATCGGCACTGCCTAGAAGCAGAAACCAGCCCCTACAAAATTTTAAACGTGCAATTAAATATGTTTAAACAGTACGCTCAGCCCAAAAGCAAGGAAATTCATAACTACCAGCTGCAAGTGTGTACACAGCTACACGTTTCCTTTACTAACCTCTAATCCCCAAGCAAAAAGGACTGGAACAATCACCCACAAACCTCAATCTTCAAGGAGTGGAGATTCAATTCAGGCAAGTGGTTTCATTTTGCACTCATCAGGACAATTTGCAAGAATACCAATTCAAGGTGAAATCTCTACCAATCTAAGCCCACTTGCAATCATTCAGCACTCAGCCCTCATGCAATAAAAATATCGGTTTTCCCCTTCACCACTGATATTTTTGTAAGTCATTCTGATGAGAGCAAGATGAAATGTTTTGAAGACACGTTTCTGTCTTTGTGGGCCAACGCTAATATTCTGTACTGCCAGACAACTACAAGGCAAATCTGTTGAATAAAAACAAAGTTGCTGGAAAAGCTCAGCAGGTCTGGCAGCATCTGTGGAGGAGTAAACAGAGTTAACGTTTCAGGTCCGGTGACCCTTCCTCAGAACTGTTGAATGTTTTGCGTTAATGCGCCGATCAATTGCACTCATTGTGCAGCTCCTGTGAAAATCCTGAGTGGAAGATTACAGAGGAAACTTTACCAGGAGCCAAGCGCACTAAGGCTCACCCAGCACCCCCAAACAGATGGGCATGAGTGTGAATCAGACTGTTTGATGTTTAAATTCAACTCTCTGACTCTCTCAGCTGCTAACATGCTCTTTTGTGAGTTTAATGGCCAGTTAATTGGAGGCTACCAAGTTGCCAGCTTACTCCTCCTCCCTCACAATTATTGTGGGATCCAGACGCATTAGAATATCATCCAATGGCATTAGTTTCAAAGTCAGACCTCATCTGAACTGGTTCCCACAGGCAATTAAAAATCTAGTGCCTAATATTTTAAAAAATGGACTTTCAATGTTAGTTTAGTTTTTTTTCATCTCTTGCTCTTTGTCTGAGTACAGTTTAATAGCCACCGCTAACCGAACATGAGACAAGATAGTGAGCACTGCTGCCTATTTGACTGCAGAGGCATCATAATGAATTTGATCTTGTCTTCCCATTGGTGTACATAGACTTTGTGACTTGCAATCTGAAGCAAAAGTCCAGACTGCTTTCACCTCTCACACAATCCAAGGACTTAGGTCAACTGTAGTGATCTCTGTTTAAGATGAGAGGGGAGAAATTTAAAAGGGACCTAAGGGTCAACTTTTTCACGCAGAGGATGGTGTTTGTATGGAATGAGCTGCCAAAGGAAGTGGTGGAGGCTCGTACAATTACAACATTTAAAAGGCATCTGGATGGGTATCTGAATAGACAAGTGTAGAGGGATATGGGCCAAATACTGACAAACGGGACAAGATTTATTTAGGACGTCTGGTCAGCATGGATAATTTGGACTGAAGGATCTGTTTCTGTGCTGTACACCTCTATGGCTCCACAACTCTGCTATCCCATCAGAGATGAACTACCTTCCAACTACCCAACAGCCAATCTTCAATCTGCCTGCTCCCAGACTTAACCAATGCTATTGCCACTGGCGTTATGCTAGTGTAATTGATGAATGTAGAATACACTTGCTATCTTTAATTGTAATCATGTGGGCTTACATTACAGCAGGAGTAGGTCATTTAGCCCTGAGAGCCTGTTCAACAATTTCATTAGAAACGTGTAAACATAGAAAATCGGAGCAGGAGTAGGCCATTCGGCCCTCCAAGCCTGCTCTGCCATTCATTATGATCACCCAACTCAATAGCCCATTCCTGCTTTTCCCCTCAATCCTTTGATCTATTGAGCCACAAACACCACAACCAACTCCTTATCAAATTCATACAATATGTTGGCTTCAACTGCCTTCTGTGATAGTGAATTCTACAAGCTCTGGGTGAAGAAATTTCTCCTCATCTCAGTTCTAAATGCCTATCTTTTGGGCTGTGATTCCTGGTTCTGGTTCTCTCCCACCACCTCCCACCACCACCCCCCACCCCCATCAGGAACATCGTTACTCATTTACCCTGTCAAGGGCTGAGTTATGTCTCAATCCCATTTACCCTCCCGATCTTTATCCAGCTCCCATATTGAATAAAGTCGTTTGACCATGTTGTTGAAAGTTCCCATTCACCTGCAGTGTCCACCATCTTTTCAGGAGAAGATTCTGGAAGTGCACAGCCAGCCTTATCAGAACAGAATAGCTTTGATTATTTCTAATTCCTTAATACATGCAAATTGACATTCATACAACTCAGCAGGAACTACACTGCAGAAGTATGTCACTGGTTGTTTGACATGTTGATGTCGCCTCCAGTTGAAAAAGGTGCTACATAAATGCAATCCTTGCTTTCTGTTTTTATGTCTCTTGCTGCTTATATCATTTCTGTCCTGCAGTCATCTCTTTCCCACTTTATATTTGATTCTGTTTCTTATCCTGTCATGTGCTTTTCTTTTCTCCCCTCTCTCTTTCCTGCTTTCCCTTGCCCTGTTCTTTGTCAAAAGCCATTCTGCTGTAATATCTTCCCATGTTGACAAAGAGCTGGCACAGTTTGTAATGGGAACCTGTTCGTTGCTGCCACAGATACTCCCTAAGTTGCTTTCTCTGTCTGAGAGCAGCTAACTCAATACAGACCAGGAAACAAAGCCTGAGCTCTTCCTGGTAATATATGCTCCCACACAGGACACAAATATGCAGTTTAACGAAAAAAAAGACAACTTTTCAGTTGCCCTCTCTGATGTCTGGACTGCACAGCAGTAACTGATGCAGAACAGCAGAGAGTGCGGGGATTTGAAGGAAATTGTGGCTTTCGTTTCTCTTTCAAGCTCTCTTTCCTCTTGCCAATACAGTTTAGCTATGTCTGCAATATATTTAAAACTTATCTCTTTATGTACAGTAATAATGTGCTGCTTCTTTATGAGATTAAACCAGGATTCAGCAGCCTCCCTCTTCTCCCTCAGTGAGAACTGATGCAAAGCCTCTGAGTAAACAGGGAGGCAGATCAATGGAATGAGCCATATTGGTTTCATGTAGATATTAGACAGAGTCCTGTGCCTAAGTGTGAGTCCACAGTTCTCTTGATTTTGAAATATTTGTTTTATTGAAATCATATTTTCTCTTATCCCACTTAACATCTTCAATGAGATGGATGGCGAGAATCTTTGGCTAAAATCCAAGGACGCACATTGACTTCAAACAGCTTACTTCAGAAGAAAGTAGCAGGAGTTCAAATGAGAACTCGGTGTGGATTATCGCATCTGATTATAACAGATTTCCAGCAAAATGGGAGATTCTGTGTCCAGAGGCTCTCTCACACTCCAATGCTCTCTCTCACAATCTGAGTGCGGAGTTCGTACTGCAACTAATCCCCATTCCCCCGACTTGGGAGGGAGCTTCACTACCTGTGCATACAGCACAGATTCCACCACAGCTAATTTGGCTCAAAATATCTAACGTGTGCTTTGAAGCCTATTGGAGGGTGAAAGAGGAGATTATGTTTGGCGACCAGCAATAATAGTTTCTCTGTCACCAGTTTTCTGCCCATATCCTATCAACAATTCTCCATCAGAGCATTGAGCATAGGAGTGAGGCAACATGTGGTGGATGCACAGGAAACTGATGAGGCCACTTTTATCATACTGCAAACAATTCTGGCCGCCCTGTTTTAAAAAGTACATTAAGTTAGAAAAATTTACGAGGTCATTGCTGGGACTGGAGGGTTTGAGTTGCAATAAAGGCTTGGATAGCCTGAGTTCTTTTTCATTAGTAGGAGGCTGATGGAAGACCTTATAGAAGTTTACAAAATCATGAGGGGCATAAATAAGGAGAATAGCCAAGGGCTTTTCCCCAGGGTGGGGGAGTCCAAAACCAGAGGGCATAGGCTGAAGGTGAGAGGGGAAAGATTTAAAAGGGACCCGAGGGGCAACTTTTTCACACAGAGGGTGGTGCACGTATAGAGTAAGCTGTCTGAGAAATGGGGGAATGGGTACAATTGTAACATTTAAAAGACGTTTGGGCAGGTACATGGATAGGAAAGATTTAGAGGGATATGGGCCAAACACAGGCAAGTGGGGCTAAGCTCAGTTTCGGAAAATTGGGTCAGCATGGACAAGTTGAGCAGAAGTGTCTGTTTCCTGCTGCTTGACACTATGACTCTGTGACTCAAGTGATTCCTTGCTGGTGTATGTTTATGCAGACAGTAGATGCTCCTGGTCATCTGACTATGCTTTCGTGTGACTTCACAGTGAGTGTGCACTGGCAATTTGACCACAAGAAGGCAACAAATCCTATCACTCAGTTTCCTCATTAGTCTCGTTAAAGCAGTAGGGTTTGTTAATGCTTCTGCAAAGATTTCAATCTTAAAAGTGCTTTGTAAACATTTAATTTCTCCGTACCCCCAGGATCTCTGCTGATGAGGTCAGCTAATTCAGGACTGCATTAAATCCTGGGCCTGCACGTTCCAGCTTTTATCGGATTCAGCTGCTTACCTCCAAGCTCACCCTCAAGGTAGCGAGAGGCCCATCAGAGTTTCCCTCACTGTCATCAGGGGTTCATCACCCTCACAATGTGAAAAAGACACCCATGCATTCAAATCGGCAAGAGAGAAGAGACAAGGGGGGGAGCGGCAAGGCAAAGAAATTCCACAACATTTTAAAAATAGTGCTTGATGAGGGTAAGCCTACAGCAAATGAACTGCAGCAGTTTAAGGAGGCAGCTCAGCACCACCTTCTCAAGGGCAACTAGGGACGGGCAATAAATTCTGCCTCCATCTTACAAGTAAGTTTTTAAAAATGCACAAAAGAGTAAGAATCTTGCATTTACATAGTATCTTTCAAGGTCTTAATTGGTTATAAAGTATTTCACAGCCTCAGAATATACTTTTGAAGTACAGTCATTAGCAGCTACTTTGTAGGCAGCAGACTCTACCAAACAGCAATTTTGTATTTTTAGCGATGTTGAGGGAAAATTCAACTGTTCTTCTTCAAAAAAGGGCCACAGTTGCCTTTAAATTCCACCTAGGGGCAGAGTCTTGGTTGACAGGCAGCATGTCTGCCTGTCGGTTTCAACACTGAGCTCAAATCTCACCATCAGATTGTGAAGTCATGACCTCCAGACATTAAGATATGGTTGGGGTGTCACTGAATCACAGTGGGTGCTCAGACGTAAACGATCAAGAATACCACGCAACACCCGTTGCTGCCGACAATGGGTAGACCTTACCCCTGGTCTCTCTCACAAGCAGATATCACAATGACTAGGTGGAAATACCAAGGCTCAAACATTGCAATACTCTCCCTGTAAGCATCCTAATCTTCCAACTTCCATTGACCTGAACTCACCCGAAACTCACCCAGTGCTCTGGGATCTCTGGCCAATGTTGGACCCCAGTCTAGCAGCACCCAAATGTACAATTCACACCCTTGTTTTCAAATCTTCCTATGGCTTTGCCCCTCCCTGTCTCTGTAATCCTCATCGACCCTATAATTCTGCAGGATCCCTCTTTTTGACCTCTTGAACCTCCTTTAATCATTCCATTCGAAACCCCTCTTCAACCTCTCTGACTGTTTCCTCCTTCAAGACATTTTTTTTAAAAACTGCCCCTTTGATCAAGCTTTTCACCACCTATCCCATACATGAACATCAAGTTCAATTTGTTAATGCTTCTGCAAATTTGGAGGAGCTATTTAAAACTGTTGTTGTTGCAAAGTAGAAAGAGGCTTTGGACGTTCAGGGAACCATATGAGTGTGAATCAGCACCTCTGGGAGAGGAGGGAGGAAGAAATTTGGGACAGGGAGTATGGGGTCATGGAGCCGAAGAAAGGATTTAGGAACAGTAAGGTCTGAATAACGGAAAATTGTTGTGAGCTCACCAAAGCTGAGGAGATAAAAGCCGGAAGTCCACACTGATAATGTCCCAGCTATCTCTTAATGATTTCACCCATTGGAGATTACATTATGTTTCCAATAAAAACACAAAGTCATAGCTATCAGGAAATGGGTGCCCAGATTACTGGACCTAAAGCTGAATTGAGTAATTCATTAATTTATCCATCTTGCTAAAAATCATTTGCCGATTAATTGTCATGGAAAATGTCCAAAGGTGCAATGGTCCCTCTTTTATTGAAGGAGGTCACTTTGACAGGAGCGCTGAGAAGTGAGAAGGAGAGTCATTATCTGTTACCTTGAAATGCATCATAAACCTTAACATCTGTAAAATGGGGCTGTTTGGTCTCTGCTTTTGACCCATTCATTGCTCTGAGAGTAAGGCAGCTCTTTCGCCTCATACATCAATTGCCTGGAGCATTAACACCAGTCACAGATCCCACTTCATCAATCTAATCACTGTTATATATATGCCAGTTCTGGAGCAGTGCTCTAGGGGAAATGAGGTGCTAACGCTGCCTCAGAGTAAATGGCTGTTTCTCATAGACACAGCCCATCACTTGGCTCAGAGTTTGATTTGAATGTGAGTGTTAGCAGACTATTACTGCATGGGGAATGTTCTGAGGAAGTCATCGGACCCGAAACGTTAACTCTGTTTTCTCCTCCACAGATGCTGCCAGACCTGCTGAGCTTTTCCAGCAACTTTGTTTTTATTACTGCATAGGGCTATCCCAGCCCAGCCTGATGCAACACCCACACAAGAGGTCACTTTTCAATGGTCACTTTTCAGTGATCTGTGCCCATGATCTCTCCCGTCCACAATCCAGGACCGTCAGTGTCATATGACTCTCTTGTCATCATTTGGTTGACAGCAGCTCACTAAGCACAGTTCTATATGGCTGAGACACAGACCACCCTTGGAGGTCACGGGGGGAGTTGGGAGTTGGTGTGAGGCAGCACAATTTCTAATGGCTAAGAGGCAGAGAGTTTTGCTAAGCTGTAGGCTCTGGAACATGTTTTTGGAACAAAAGCACATATACATCTGAAACAATAAACATATGCATTGATGTTTGTAGTGACTATGAGTGAAACCACAGTTGTATAGTACGTGGAATATCATGGTAGGCAGAAGAGTTGGACAATATCTGGTGTCTGCAGGCTGCGTACTGCTGACACCCAATGCCAACTACAAGTGTGAGCTCGCTCTCTGCTCTCTGTCTTACATCTTACTGCCCAGCACTGTATCCAGTTCCTTTAATTAATTGTCACCTATGTCTATGACTATGAATGGATTCTGTCATTCACTCCCCTGGCTCTAGGCCCACAGACACAATAGCTATAAGTTTTGCTTTCTATCTTTCAGTTCTCTTGTACCCTAGCTATGTTTATAAAACTTCAGTTTATATTCTCTCTCTTTTTTTAAATGGCTTTGTCAACTTTCAGGGAATTGGGTACTTTTTCTTTCGACTTCTCTGTTCGTTCAACACCACTCACCATCCTTCCATTTACTGCACAGCTCCATTGCTAGTTTTGTTTCCCTTTAGCCAATGCATTCAATCTTTTTAAAGTGTGATGCACAGCAGAAGATGTCGGGTTTGAGAGAGATATATAGAACACCTTTCCACTCGTGATAAAAAACAGCACCCATGAGAAACGATCAGTCTCCCTAGGGCATCTCACCAAATGGGCATCTATCCAGATAGTGATGGCAAGAGACTTTGACCCCCAATTGTATTCCAGCGGTGATGTTTTACTCACTTAGCAGACACAGACACACACACACACACACACACACACACACACACACACACACACACACACACACACACACACACACAAACAGATACATACTAACATATACAGTGAAGTGCATACACAGGTACACACACACATATACACACAGATATACATACATTGTCACACACAGACACACACACTAATAAACATTGGTATATAACTGATAACACACAGACACACACACACATACACATACACACACACAGACACACACACATAGACTCTCTCTTTCACACACACACACACACACACACACACACACACACACACACACACACACACAAATGCACATAGA
The DNA here is from genome assembly GCF_030684315.1 of Stegostoma tigrinum. Lineage (NCBI taxonomy): Eukaryota > Metazoa > Chordata > Chondrichthyes > Orectolobiformes > Stegostomatidae > Stegostoma > Stegostoma tigrinum. The sequence goes on from NC_081376.1 coordinate 10,594,173, forward strand.
CACACACATACACAGCCACAAATACACACACTGCCACATGCTCAGTTGATTAACTCAGTTGGTTTTCAATGCAGAGTGATGCCAACAGAATGGGTTCAATCCCCACACCAGCTGAGGTTACCATGAAGGGCTTTCCTTCTCAACCTCTCTCCTCTTGCATGAGGTAATGGTGACCCTCAGGTTTAACCACTGCCAGCCATGTCTCTTTAATAAGACAGCAGTCCTGTTGCCCAGTAAGACTATGGTACCTTCATGTACTGATGCACACACACTGTTACTTACTGACACACACATACTTTGAAACTGACTGATGCACACATTCTGAGACACTGACTTACACTGACACACACACTAACACAGAACAAATCCCCAGGACGAGATGGTCTGTATGCTAGGGCTTTAATGGGGTGACAGCAGACACAATATAGACACTAGCTATAATCTGGTTAAATGAGTTGGAAAATATCTAATGTAATGGTATAATTCAAGAAAGGAAGACAGAAACCAGCAAACTAAAGAACAGTTGCCTAACATCTGTCAAAGAATCTACTACTAAGGAGATTATAACAGGATACTTGGAAACGAATCATGGTCTCAATACAACTAGTCCCTAGGCAATTCCCCAATTTGCTAGAGTTCCAGATGAAGTGTCCAGGGAAGGTGAATGAAATATATCAGAGATGATGGGAACTGCAGATGCTGAAGAATCCAAGGTAACACTTTGTGGGGCTAGATGAACACAGCAGGCCAAGCAGCATCTGAGGAGCACAAAAGCTGGCATTTCGGGCCTAGAGCCTTCAACAGAAAAGGGGGATGGGGAGAGGGTTCTGAAGTAAATAGGGAGAGAGGGGGAGGTGGATCGAAGATGGATAGAGGAGAAGATAAGTGGAGAGGAGAGCAGAGGTGGGGATCTAGGAGGGGATATATCAGTCTGGGGAGGACAGACAGGTCAAGGGGGTGGGATGAGGTTAGTAGGTAGGAAATGGAGGTGCGGCTTGAGGTGGGAGGAGGGGATAGGTGAGAGGAAGAGCAGGTTAGGGAGGTGGGGACTGGTTTTGGGATGCAGTGGGGGGAGGGGAGATTTTGAAGCTTGCGAAATCCACATTGATACCATTGTGCTGCAGGGTTCCCAAGCGGAATATGAGTTGCTGTTCCTGCAACCTACGGGTGGCATCATTGTGGCACTGCAGAAGGCCCAGGATGGACATGTTGTCTAAGGAATGCAACGGGGAGTTGAAATGGTTCACGACTGGGAAGTGCAGCTGTTTATTGTGAACCGAGCGTAGGTGCACTGCAAAGCAGTCCCCAAGCCGCCGCTTGTTTTCCCCAATGTAGAGGAAGCCACACCGTGTACAGAGGATGCAGTATGCCACATTGGCAGATGTGCAGGTGAACCTCTGCTTAATGTGGAAAGTCATCTTGGGGCCTGGGATAGGGGTGAGGGAGGAGGTGTTGGGGCAAGTGTAGCACTTCCTGCGGTTGCAGGGGAAGGTGCCGGGTGTGGTGGGGTTGGAGGGCAGTGTGGAGCGGACAAGGGAGTTGTGGAGAGAGTGGTCTCTCCGGAAGGCAGACAACGGTGGGGTTGGAAAAATGTCTTGGGTGGTGGGGTCGGATTGTAGATGGCAGAAGTGTCGTAGGTTCCGAAGTTCCCTTTACGAGGATCATTCCTTCTGATTACTTCTCTAATTATTTTTGGAGCCATAGAGTCATACAGCATGGAAACAGACCCTTCAGTTCAACCAGTCCATGCTGAACATAATCCCAAAATAAACTAATCCCACCTGCCTGCCCCCGGCCCGTATCCCTCCAAACTTTTCCTATTCATGTACTTATCCAAATGTCTTTTAAACGTTGTAATTGTACCCACATCCACCACTTCTTCAGAAAGTTTATTCTCCATGCGAACCACACTCTGTGTAAAAAATTTCCCTCTCGTGTCTTTTTAAAATCTCCACTCACGCTAAAAATGTGCCCCGTTGTATTAAAATTCCACACCCTTGGGGAAAAAACGGCCCCATTAACCAGGCCTTCTTGAATTAATGCAAAAAGTTATTAATTTAGTTATTTATTAATTATTATCGCTAATTTAGTTAATAATTCATGAATTACCAAATGTGAAATGAAATGGTTAGGTAACACATATACACGTAGATTTGAAGAAAAGATCAGCCTCTAAATTATATGAGAACAGCAGATAATTGAATGTTGTTATCGTAGCAGTGGATGTTACTGGCAGTGTTAATGTTGGTAGTTGAACAGAGAATTTTGAGATTCTTGGCTTTGTGGGTTGATTAACCTTCATTTGTAATGAATCCTTTCAGCAGTGACTGAACAGCAGTCTTCAGAGTGAGAGTCTTTCTCCTTTTTAACCTGTGGTGCAGGGGTGCTTAAATAGCTATTTTCTGTGCAGTGACCGTCATGGCACACTAATCCACACACAGGGACCAGTCTATGGAAAGAGTCTTTTCCATAGACTCCTGGGAAGCCAAACTATAAACAATCTCCAAGCTGAGGTAGAGAGTATGCAAACAGATTAAAGCTTATAAAGATAAAGTTTGCTGAGTGAACAAATATTGGCAGAAGGGGCATAATGTTGAAAAATATGAACATGTCCATTTTGAGGAAAAATATAAAAGAAAATACTGCCTATAAATGGAGAGAGGTTGCAGAACTCAAAGGGATCTGGGTGATCTTGTACGTAAATCAGAAAGAGTTAATTTGCAGGTGAAACAAACAATTAAAAAGGCAACCAGAAAGTTGGAGTTTATCATAAGGGGTATGAAACATAAGAATAGGGAAATTTTACTGCAACTGTGTCAGGCCTTGGTGGGACCGCATCTGAAGTACTGTGTACAATTTTGCCCTCCCTAATGGAAAAATAATGTTATTTTATTATAAACAGTTCACCAGTTGTTCACCTGGCTCATTCCTGAATTGTGTCGTATTAATGGTAGTGATCTAATCATCAATTGCTTGTCAGGGTTTGATTAATGTTGTGGGTTGGTTCATGTAAACAGTAAAACACATTACAAGTTATAAAGCAAAGAATGCAACAAACAACAGAGTTCTGAGTATGCATCTTGCAAGTCCACTACAGACAAACTGACAGGCAGAGTTGCAAACCCTTCTTGAGCAAGTTATCTATATAAAACATTGTGTGGAGCTGGATGAACACAGCAGGCCAAGCAGCATCTCAGAAGCACAAAAGCTGACGTTTCGGGCCTAGAGCCTTCATCAGAGAGGGGGATGGGGTGAGGGTTCTGGAATAAATAGGTAGAGGGGGGAGGCGGACCGAAGATGGAGAGAAAAGAAGGTAGGTGGAGAGGAGAGTATAGGTGGGGTGGTAGGGAGGGGACAGGTCAGTCCAGGGAACACGGACAGGTCAAGGAGGTGGGATGAGGTTAGTAGGTAGGAAATGGAGGTGCGGCTTGGGGTGGGAGGAAGGGATGGGTGAGAGGAAGAACAGGTTAGGGAGGCAGAGACAGGCTGGACTGGTTTTGGGATGCAGTGGGGGGAGGGGAAGAGCTGGGCTGGTTGTGTGATGCAGTAGGGGGAGGAGACAAACTGGGCTGGTTTTGGGATGCGGTGGGGGAAGGGGAGATTTTGAAGCTGGTGAAGTCCACTTTGATACCATTGGGCTGCAGGGTTCCCAAGCGGAATATGAGTTGCTGTTCCTGCAACCTTCGGGTGGCATCATTGTGGCACTGCAGGAGGCCCATGATGGACGTGTCATCTAAAGAATGGGAGGGGGAGTTGAAATGGTTCGTGACTGGGAGGTGCAGTTGTTTATTGCGAACCGAGCAGAGGTGTTCTGCAAAGCGGTCCCCAAGCCTCCGCTTGGTTTCCCCAATGTAGAGGAAGCCACACCGGGTACAATGGATGCAGTATACCACATTGGCAGATGTGCAGGTGAACCTCTGCTTAATATGGAAAGCTGCAGCCTAATGGTATCAATGTGGACTTCACCAGCTTCAAAATCTCCCCTTCCCTCAGCGCATCCCAAAACCAGCCCAGTTCGTCCCCTCCCCCCATTGCACCACACAACCAGCCCAGCTCATCCCCTCCCGCACTGCATCCCAAAACCAGCCCAGCCTGTCTCTGCCTCCCTAACCTGTTCTTCCTCTCACCCATCCCTTCCTCCCACCACAAGCCGCACCTCCATTTCCTACCTACTAACCTCATCCACCTCCTTGACCTGTCCGTCTTCCCTAGACTGACCTGTCCCCTCCCTACCTCCCCACCTATACTCTCCTCTCTACCTATCTTCTTTTCTCTGCATCTTCAGTCCACACCCCCTCTCTCCCTATTTATTCCAGTTCCCTCTCCCCATCCCCCTCTCTGATGAAGGGTCTAGGCCCGAAATGTCAGCTTTTGTGCTCCTGAGATGCTGCTTGGCCTGATGTGTTCATCCAGCTCCACACTTTATTATCTTGGATTCTCCAGCATCTGCAGTTCCCATTGCCTCTTATATAAAACATTGTCCTCCATTTCCAAAAAAATGTTGAACGATTTACAAGAATGAATTAATTTGGGAGTCTCTCGACGTATTGGTAATTTGAACATCATAGTCTTATGAGAGTGACTTTGTATGGACAAACCTTTAATCATCAATTTAAACAGTCATCAATGATATCATCTGTCATTCTTGTTTGCATTGTCAGTGTCCTTTTTCATTCGTGGATATCAATTATTGTACCAGAACCCTGGATTCTTCTAATTCTATCAGAGTTTTTAACCATTCGTTGGTCTAATATATTTTCCCCTTCAAAACCTGTTTAAATAATTAGCCGGCCTCTTCAACTCAATTGTTTTTTTCGTTTTCTTTGAACCTTGGTCTTCTTGCACTTTGTTGATTGTCTGGTTATTTGGTTTCCTGTATGTCCTGCTTGAGTTATTTAATTAGAGCATCATTGCTGCCATTTATTTCTGAAAAGTCTGTCTCATGAGTAATTTAAAATCCATGTTGCATGTGCTGCTTTTACAGCTACATCTTTGTCCCCAGCGTTGCTGTGAACTCGAGCCAATGTTTGTGCAACTGCTCCTGCTGAGCCTGATTCTTGTGAAAGCACAATTTGTGCTCATACTTTATGTGGACCAGCAATCACTTCATGGGATTGATAATCCAGAGTTTGTAGTTTATTCCGCTTCTTTTCTTTTAAACATAAAGGGCAAGTAAGAGCCTTTTTCTTCCCCTTTGTTCTTTCATGGCAAGGACACCACTTGTAGCCCATTCATAAATGACCTTGAACTAAGCAGCTTGCTGAGCTACTTCAGAGGGCAGTTAAGAGTTAATAGTGCTGCTGGAGACCTGGACTTAAAAGTAGCCAGGGAAAATAATAATGGCAGATTTATCTCATAAAGGACATTAATGAACCAAACAAGTCTTTTATGACAGTAAACAATAGCAAACGATAGTTACTAATGGTAGTATAAGCTTTATATTTGAGGAATGCTGTTATGATCCCAGTTGATGTTTTTACTGGACAAGTCAGATCCCAGGCTGGGAACTGGCTTGCTCATATTTTGATTTGTTTTTTGCCTTAATAAAGTAGTCATTCATTGATACTTAAGCATGCAATACCACATATTTTGCCTTAACAATAAAATAGAAGCGCAATGTTAAACTGAAACCACAAGTCTCCCGTTCTATGCTATGGGTGTTTTCCTTAAGCTTAAAGAAAAACAAGTTCCAGAAGTTTTTAACTGAGCTCATTGGCTTGCAATGCAATTTCAGATAAATAAAACTTCATTAGCAGTGCATCAAAATCCATTCATTTTGGATAAGTCTGTAAATAGGAAAGATTTGGAGGTATATGAGTAGTTTATGGGAGTAGTCCAGTTTGGGATTATGTTTGGCATGGACTGGTTGGACCAAAGGGTTTCTTTCTGTGCTGTATGAATCTATAGCTCTATGATTCCAAGCCTCAAAGACTGCTTTGAAAGAAATCACCATGGCTACAGAAAGATTTATAAATCAATTCTTAACAACAGACACACTGAAAATCCACATGTTGTTAAATCAAAATCCAAAACTCAGACTTGCAATAATTGATATTAACAGTGTATAGTAAATCACACAATTTACATTGCTATATTAATTGGCCCAAATTCCACTAGCTATGGGACGTATGTCCCTATTATCCTGAGCCCTGGATTACTGGTTCAGTGACATTACTACTCACCATCTTAATTTCTTTATTTTCAAATTCACAAACAGCTTGTTGCCGTGGATATTTAATTGGAACAACCATTCTGTGGGTTGAAAAATACATACTCTTTGATATAAAAATATTGATCGCAGAAGAGGAAAGGAGCTCATAAAGTCTGTCTGATCCAATACAGTTCCCCACCATTTGGACTGTGAAATGGACATGAGGAAAAAGCTGATAACTGCTAATTTTCTGTTCTCGTTAATCTGTTTGCAGCTGGATATAAAAGGAACTCTGATCCTCATCACAGAAAGCCTGGAAAAAGTCTACCTTTGTCCCAGTGGCAACAAGTTGCAGGCATTTTAGTCGGCTGCACAGCTGGGATAAATCTCCCCATTTCTCTGCAGCCTCCTGGTCAGTCAGTCTTACATCTGCATTCCTTGTGATAACTGATTCGGGTCGAGCACTGGTTCCAATCTAGCTGCTCTGAGAAAACAGATGGAAGAACATTGTTTCAGCCATCACAGAGCCAGATGGCGTTTTGATGTGATTTCTGGGAGAGTAAAGGGTGCAGAGATTATTTGATTAAATGGTGAAAGTAAGTTCACAAAGCATTCATTCTAATGACCAGATCAGATTAGAATGTACACTTGGGCTGATGTTTAAGACGGCTGCAACATCAGAGGCTTGAAAACTCTGGGTTCTAATTCCAGGACTTTTGCCAACTCTAATCTCCATCCTTTGGGAAAGAAAAGAGAACAACTGAGACCAGCATCCAAAATCTTAGTCTGGTTGGCTATGATCTGCACCAGTTCTCATTAGGAGAGTTTCACTTGTTCTCAGTCAGGTCAGTAGGTGAGTCATTGCTGGAATCCATGTCTGGGTTCAGGGAGATTAGAAATCTGGATAAATCCTTTCTGGCAGAAGCACACTATATGAGGAAAGAAGGGAGCATCTCGTTGATGGGATAGGGATGGCGAATTGGCAGAGATGGTGGGGAGGTAGGGAGGGATCACAGCAGAAACCGGGCCAAGAAAAATAGTAAAGGAGGAAAGAAGTAGAACAGACATATTCACCCAAATATGGTCAAGGAAAATGTTTTGCAATCAGGAAACAGATAGAGCTGACCTTTGACACTCTCCATCCTGCCAAGTCTGATAATGATTGCATTAACCTGCCCTGTTTAGGAAGATATTACGCTGAAGGCTCAAGTGTAAATTTCCAACCTCTGAACAGGTTCTACATAACAAAGCATCTCCTGTTTACAAGAATGATCCCGGGAGTGAGAAACCTCATGTACGGAGATAGACAGTTTACTTTGGGGAAGAGAAGGCTGAGAGAAGATGTGAAGATCAGTCTGGACAAAGGAGAGAAGGATTCCCATTTGTGAAAGGGTCCTGATCCAGAAGATACTGATTTTAAGTAAAGTTGGTAAAAGAAGCAATGAAGACTTGAGGAAAACCTTTTCATTTCTGCAGCAGCCTAGAACCTGGATTGCACTGATGGAGGTAGGTCCAGAGAAAAGGGAGCAGTGACACTACAATGAGCCAGACCAGGACAACAGGCTGAATGGTCACTTTCTGTGCTGTAACATTATATGAGAAATCCTCATGGCAGACCAATTTGTTGTATGAGGCAATGAGAAGGACCTGGATGGTAGGTCTTACTCCTTCAAGATCTGAAATAGCTCTCCCACCTAGTCCATAACTGATGGCATCATGCCTCACTGGAAATCAAGTTCCACTCTTTCCAGAGTCATCCCAAAAGCTAAAAGACTTTATCAAAGTTTTCAAAATTCATCACTTTACATGGCTTTCAAATGCAGCATGATAGAAAGCACAAAATAAGGCTCTGTACTTAACAAGATTCATTACTTATTATAAATGTTTAGATACTAGCTGTAGGTTAATAACTATGAACATTGACATGTAATTCTGGGGCAAAAACAAAGTTGCTGGAAAGGCTCAGCAGGTCTGGCAGCATCTGTGGAGGAGGAAACAGAGTTAACGTTTCGGGTCTGGTGACCCTTCCTCAGCACTGATGGTGGCTGGGAAAGCATCAGCTAATATACAGAAAATAGGGAGGTGGGGGGAGGGGGTAGGGAGTAAATGATATGATAGAGCCCAAAGAGAGAGAAAGGCAGTTGGATAGACAAAGGAGTTGCTGACGATCAGGCTGGGAGGGTGAATAGTGGTTAATGGGGACTGTTAGTGAGTAACAACAGGGGGTGTGTTGTGGCAGACTATGTGGTAATAAGGCCTGGTGTGTGGGGTGGGGGGCTGGGACATGGGAGAGTTTAGGCCCTAAAATTATTGAACTCAATATTGAGCCCGGAGGGCTGTAGGACCCCCAAGCAGAAAATAAGGTGCTGTTCCTCCAGCTTGCATTGTAGCTGAAAGGGCTGTGGGGAGGTGTTGGAGGTGAAGGAAGTGTGGACCAGGGTATCCTGGAGGGAATAGTCCCTGTGGAAGGCAGACAAGGGAGGGGAGCGGAATATGTGTCTGATGGTGTCATCTTGCTGGAGGTGGCAGAACTGGTATCTGATGAACTTCTGGATGTGGATACTGGTGGGATGGTGGGAGACGATAAGGGGAACCCTATCGCTGTTGCGGGAGAGAAGAGAAGGGGTGAGGGTGGAAGTGCGGGAGATGGGTCGGACCTAGTTGAGGGCCCTGTTGACAATGGGGCTGGGGAATCCTCGGTTGAGGAAGAATGAGGACATTTTGGAGGCTCCCTTGTCAAAGTTGGCCTCATCTGAACATATGCGACGGAGACAGAGGAACTGAGAGAATGGAATGGAGTCTTTACAGGAAGTGGGGTGTGAGGATGTAGCTGTGGGAATCGGTGGGTTTGTAATGGATGTTAGTGGCCAGTCTATCCACAGAAATGGAAACAGAAATGTTGAGGAAGGGAGGGGAGGAGTCACAAATAGACCAGGTGAAAGTGGGGGCAGAGCGGAAATTGGTGGCAAAATTGATGAAGTTTTCCAATTCTAGACGAGAGAGGGAAGCAGCACCGATGATATCAGCGATGTATAGGAGAAAGAGTTGTGGGTGGGGGCCAGAATAGGACTGGATCAAGGAATGTTCCACGAAGAGACAGGCATAACTAGGGCCATGTGGGTACCCATGGCAAACCCTCTTACCTGAAGAAAATGAGAGGAGTTGAAAGAGAAGTTGTTGAGGGTGAGGACAAGCTCGGCCAAGCGGAGGAGGCTGGTGGTGAGTGGGGATGGCTTAGGTCATTGCTCCGGGAAGAAGCGGAGAGCCCTAAGTCCCTCCTGGTGGGGAAAGGATATGTAAAGAGATTGCACATCCATGGTAAAGAGGGGGAGGCTAGAGCTGGTAAACTGGAAGTTTTGAAACCGGTGTAAGGCGTCAGATGAATCATAGATGTATGTGGGTAGGGATTGGAGCGGGGGAGGAAGACTGAGTCAAGGTAGGAAGAGATGAGTTCTGTGGGGCATGAGCAGGCTGAAACAATGGGTCTGCCCGGACAGTCCTGTTTGTGGATTTTTGGCAGGAGGTAGAAACGAGCTGTAATGAGCTGCCATGTAATTCTCCTGGATAAAACTCTAAACCCCTTACAAAACATTCCCTCATACCCATAAAGATACAGAAAGGCACATTGGTGGAGGAAAAAGCAGTTTAATTAAACATTAAACTGCTTTTTCCTCCACCAATGTGCCTTTCTGTATCTTTATGGGTATGAGGGAATGTTTTGTAAGGGGTTTAGAGTTTTATCCAGGAGAATTACATGGCAGCTCATTACAGCTCGTTTCTACCTCCTGCCAAAAATCCACAAACAGGACTGTCCGGGCAGACCCATTGTTTCAGCCTGCTCATGCCCCACAGAACTCATCTCTTCCTACCTTGACTCAGTCTTCCTCCCCCGCTCCGAACAAGCAGACCCATTGTTTCAGCCTGCTCATGCCCCACAGAACTCATCTCTTCCTACCTTGACTCAGTCTTCCTCCCCCGCCCCGAACAAGCTTCCTGTCTACAAGCTTCACCGAGATGACTTGCATGCAACGGGGAAGAATTGTTTTAAGAGCAATTTGATTCTGGAAATCAGATAAATTGGGGCATACTATGTACTTATTTTAATATCTTCCCTTTTCGTGGTGTCTCAAGGAATAGCAGGACTTGATTTCCCAAATGCTACCAAAGGACTGCTGCATGCTCTGATAAAGAAGTAACAATGCTGGCAAGCATTGTTTAAACAGCTGTTTGAAGAGGCAGCAGTTGAAGTTGTTGCAGATAAACTGGACCCCAGGGGTTCAGTATTCACATGGAGCTCTCATTGGCAGCAAGGGGTTAATTGGTGCATGGACTAGTGACCAGTTATCAATAACGAATGCCCTTTGCCTGCTAGAACCATGGGATTGGTTCAGAGGTAACTGAACAGCTTGAGGCTGTGATCAAGATAAAGAAAAGTGTTTTGATTTCCAGCAGCGCAGGAGTTGCATTTCTGTTCTCTGAAGTCAAAGTCCACTTTAAACACAAAGAAAAATAGTTTATCCTTTTTTCAGCAGTTGTTGTGAGCAATGATTATTAATTGGTGGCTGAAAACCTCATTTAAGTGAACCAGCCATTTAGTGTCTCTCACAAATCAGTGCAAGCTTCCAGAAAGACGACGGAAATGGAATAGTATGACCGGATCTAGAATGATAAGGATCATGTCAGCAACCCCTGAATAAGAACTACTGAACCACTCAGGGCTTTGCTCCGCCCATAACCTATTTTCCCCTGGCCTCTGTGTGTGTGTCTGTAAAGGGATTAGAGTTCTAATTTAGAGATAACACAATGTGGAGCTAGAGGAACACAGCAGGCCAGGCAGCATCAGAGAAGCAGAAAAGTTGGAGTTTTGGGTGGGGACCCCTCTTCAGAAAATGGCTATGTTATGTGCCAGCAGTTTATACCTGTAGCTACATTCTAATTACTTCAAATAAATAAAAACAATATTAAAAATTCATAAACACGATCTGTGATTTCTTTCAATTTGATTCTAGAAATCAGGTAAATTGGGGCTTACTGTGTACTTATTTTAAAATTTTCCCCTTTTGTAACATCTCAAGGAACAGCAGGACTTGATTTCCCAAATGCTATCACAATGAAGTGTGACAGAAGTCCCTGACTTATTGACTGAAAGCAACAGTTTACAGCAACCAATGAAAGAAATAAACTGATTGTCTTCAGGATTCAAGCGGTTTCACTGCAGAGAGAAGGAGAGCAGTTTTGTTTTTAGTGGTTTGTGACTTCTGGCCAAACATTGACACCCACAAGCTGTTCGGCCACCTGAGAGCCAAACACTTAGTTGCTGGTAGGCAGAAAACCTCTGCCATTGACAACTGGCCATTCCAAAGACCAATCAGCTACTAATTGTTGGCCAAATCTCCCTCTTCATATGACCCCAGCTTATCTGAGTAACTTCCCCAGCTGCTTGAACAAACAGCAGTGAAAGCAGCACTTACAACAAGGTAACTTGCTTTTGAAAAGTTCAACAGTCTTTCACATTCCTTGTTTCTCAAAATAGACCTTATCCCGTGTCAGTCGACAATCAAAAATACAGAAATGTGAGAAAAAGACTGTCTTTACACTACTCCTGGGATTGGGAATTAGGAAGATGTCGGAATTCTCTTATGTTGCCTTCCACCTCCCAGTCCGTCTCCCAAGGGCTAGCGAGGTGCCAGAGGTGTCGGCTTAGAATTCGGGGAGGAATGTTGACAAGTCTTTGGGGCAAAGGCAGCAGACTGAGGCAAATTGGATAGCTCTTTCAAAGAGCCAGGGGTGGCATGATGGGCCAAATGGGCTGGCCTGTGTGATAACATTCCCTTTGGGTCACTCAGTGAGTCTGTGCTGAGTGAGCTGCCCCTGGCCTGTCTGACAAACGTTTGACAAACGAGGCTAGAAAAGTATAGTTACCACCAATAAACCCAGTAGGAATTCAGGGGGAACAATTTCACCCAGTGTTGTTAAAATGTGGTGCTGGCTAGCACAGGGGAGGGCAAATTTGCCTCATGGGGGAAGCCGGAGGAAGAAGGCAATTAATCAACGAGGTAAGTTATTTTTTATTCAGTCATAGGACCTGGCCATTGCTGGCTACCAGCATTTATTACCTGTCCCTGGTACCAATTGCTGCAACTGAGTGGCTTGCTTGGCCATTTCAAAGGGCAGCTGAGAGTCAATCACATTGCTCTGGGACTGGAGTCACATGTAGGCCAGACCAGACAAGGCTGGCAGAAGGGCATTAGTGATAGATAGCGCTCTTAAAGATAGTGGAATCAAGGGTTATGGGGATAAGGCAGGAACAGGATACTGATTGTGGATGATCAGCCATGATCACAATGAATGGCGGCACTGGCTCGAAGGGCCGAATGACCTACTCCTGCACATATTGTTTATTGTCTATTATGATCCAGATGGGGTTTTCCCCCAACATTTCACGTTAGATTATTAAGCCCAGAGATATTTTAGTTGAATTCAAATTCCACCATCTGCTGTAGCAGGATTCAAACCTGGGTCCTCAGAATATCAGCTGACTTGCCTGCATTAATAGATTTGCGATTGTATCACTAGGGTGTCGTCACCCCTTATATGTAACATAATCATCAGCATAGAGCAGTTAAACTGAAAGGCTAGGCCATTACTTTATAGAATCATAACAGTGTGGAAGCAAGCCATTTGGCCCACTGTGTCCACACTGACCCTCCAAAGAGCATCCCACCCACCTTATCACCCTACATTTCCCATAGCTAATACACCTAGCCTGCATATCTCTGGACTGTGGGAGAAAACTGAAGCACCTGGAGGAAACTCACATAGACATGGGGAGAATGTGCAAACTCCACACAGACAGGGGGAATCAGACCCAGGTCCCTGGTGTTGTGAGGCTGCAGCGATAACCACTAAACCACCGTGCACATTAATGCCATTTTGGTTTTAAAAAACTGTAGTTAGCAGCGCAGAGCTGCCAATCAAATCATTAGATGCCTAGGTGAGGTTGACTGCCCAGTTGTCCGCTGAGGCCGAAATGTCCACTGTTACTCTGAACAGACCAGTTTCCTGTCACTAGTCTGCAGTCAGCCCCCTGAATATCATCAGTCGGCAATGTGTAGCCAGTGCCGAGAACCGTTGATTGCTGGTGTCACATGCTTTAAAGCATTCAAGCTACAGTTTGTAAAGGAAGCAATAAAACCTGTGTCAGGAATGACATAGTGGAAGTTAAATGTGAAGGATTGGCATCGTTCAAACAATAAAAGGGTCCCATTGGTTGAAGCTCCTGAGGTTGCTTTGGTCATTAACCCCAGGAATAAGGTTTTCTTTGTCAAAAAAAATAGGAAGCGGGTGAATTTCATTGCACGTGCTAAGTCATGTGTTAACAATAAAGCACAAAGGAAAATGAGCCCCCAGGACAGGAGGAAGAAAATTGGAAAATTGGAAATAGGGCAGGCAGTAAACAAGATGAAATGTGCTAGATGTCAGCTAGGGAAGGCAATTGCTGACATGAAGCTCAGGTCACGCAGCATCACATGATCCTCTTGTCGTTAACTGGAAAGAGACAGCATGGGGCAGCCAATCACAGTTTTATTTCTTCATATAGGTCAATGAGAAAAACGAGAAGAGGAGCTTGCCATGAACCTGATCAGAAATTTGCCTGGTTTGTTTTCCTATTTAAAAGCTTTTAGGGAGTCAGTAATTGTGAAATCAGGCACGGACTCAATTTGGCATCTAGCAATTTTCCGGTGGTAGGTGAATTGGGAGGTCAGGAGGTATTGGATTGAACAGAACAAATGGATTGGCAACAAGCATTTTGAGGATGCAGAGCTCCAGTTCTGGGGAGCTAACCATTAAGCTGTAGGTCATTTTCAAGTCTCAAGGGGCAAATTCACCAAGAGGTTTCAGGCCTCATTGTAGCAGTCCGGGGACTGCTGTCTGATGTACACTAGAAGCAGTGCACCCTGCTTGTGGGCTCCTTGAGTTTCTTTAGACCATGTATCTCAATGACAATGATCCACAGATTTAACGAGGGATATAATTGCAGGACGTGAGAGGATTTTTTGCTGCTTCTCCAGGTCCATGTTAAAATAAGGTGCACCAATATGACCAGTGGGATGGAATTGTTCAAACTGGAAGGTTATGCTGCGGCTGTGCAGGGAGCTGGTGAGGGCACACCTGGAGTACTATGTACAGTTTTGGCCTCCTTACTGAGAAAGGATGTACTGGCCCTGGAGGTGGTGCACTGGAAGTTCACTAGCTTGATTCCCAGAGTTGAGAGGGTTGGCTTATGAGGAGAGATTGAGTAGACTGGGACAGTATTCATTGGAATTTAGAAGAATAAGGGGGGTGTCTTATAGAAACATATAAAATTTTGAAGGGAATAGATAAGATAAAAGCAGGGAGGATGTTACCACTGGTGAGTGAAACTAGAACGAGGGGACATAGCCTCAAAATAAAGTGGAGCAGATTTAGGACTGAGCTGAGGAGGGTCTTCTTCACCCAAAGGATTTTGAATCTATGGAGTCCCAGTGACACAGTTGACACTACCTCGTTGTATGTTGTTAAGGTAAAAATAGATAGATTTTTAAACAGGAAAGGCATTAAGCGTTGTGGTGGATGGGTGAGTAAGTGGAGTTGAGTCCACGAAAAGAGCAGCTATGATCTTACTAAATGGTGGAGTAGACTTGCAGAGCCAGAAGACCTATTCCTGCTGCTATTTCTTATTTTCTTCTAACAAGGAGAGAGAGGAAATTCCAATGAGAAATGTCATAATGTGAGTTGTACAATAACAATAGACAGAATGCACTGCAGAGTATGTCATAAATTGGCTCCATCTGAACTCTTAGGTTATTCAGCATAACTATGGGCTGGATTTTGTTTCAAGAAGTCAGACTTTCAGTTAGAAGTTTGATCTTTGTCGAAGAAGAGTATATTGCTCGAAGGAGCAATGCTAGGCAATGCGGTGGCAGCAATACGAGGGAACATCACCACCTGCAAGTTCCCCTCCAAGACACTCACCATCCTGGCTTGGAATTATATTGTTGTTCTTTCACTGTCATTGGGTCAAAATTCTGCAGCCCCCTCACTTACAGCACTGTAGATGCGCTTCTACCCCAAGAACTGCAGCATTTCAAGATGGCAGCTCCCTACCAGCTTGGGAATTAGCCTTGAGAGAGAATAGTTTGAATCTCTTCCGAAAATGCAGTCAGAAACAAAGACTCATACATGTTCCGGTGGTAATGGGAACTGCCGATGCTGGAGAATCCAAGATAATGAAATGTGAGGCTGGATGAACACAGCAGGCCCAGCAGCATCTCAGGAGCACAAAAGCTGACATTTTGGGCCTAGACCCTTCATCAGGGTCTAGGCCCGAAACGTCAGCTTTTGTGCTCCTGAAATGCTGCTGGGCCTGCTGTGTTCATCCAGCCTCACATTTCATTATCTCATACATGTTCCGTCTTGTTTGCGGGTTCATTCAAGAATTGTTGGAAGGGGAAAAGCCTTTTGTTTGAGTTACAGCAACTGATAAGATCGTGGTCAAGGAGTTGTCAGCAAGATCAGATCTCCCTGTGCAATCAAAAATCTAGTAGATCAGGCTGAATGATTGAAAGAATTATCAACAACATTTAACCAGTGGAAGTCAGCACTTGGTACAGAAAATCCAGTACAATGACATTTTCACTTTTCCAGCAATGACTGCTCTTGATGACAATATTAGGACCCACATTACAGTCTTTTTTCCTCTCTTTCTGCAAAGAGAATAGTCAGGCAGTGGTTTTTGACCAGTGCAGACCTGATGGTTTGAAGAGCCTTTTTCGGTGCTGGAGCCCTCGATGATGCCCCTCGCCCACTGCCAACACTCGCTCTCTTTATTCGTCATTTCCTGTCCTCATCATTAACGGAGCGTCACATCTGTTCCCAAATCACCATTCCAGACGGCAAACTGGATTTTCAAATTCACCTTTCACTTTTAAATCTCTCACTGTCCCCTCCCCTCCCTATCTTGGCCACACCTGCAAGGTTCTGAGTTCTCCAGCTTCTTACACAAGCATGGTTTCCTACTGGCAGCTATGCTTTCGAGCTCCAGACATCCTGAGCTTGAGAATCCCCTCCCTAACCTGCTCCTCCTCTCTCACCTCTGCAAGACCGTCACTGTTTGATCATGTGTTTGGTCACTCATCTAACACCATGTGGTTCAGCATCAAATTTCAATTGGCAATGCTTTCACGCGGGGGATTGGGCCACAGTTTAATTTAACGGGCACCATACGAATTCAAGTTGTTGTTGCATTCCCTGGTTGGCATGGTAGCCACACTAATTCCTGTTCTAAACTGACATAGAATTCCCTTCCAACCCTCTCTGCTTTGACTGACAGAACATCTTAAACCTGAAGTACGTAAGATACACACATTGACAAGAATTTGCATTTATTTGGCACTGTAATTATATTCTCACAGAGGTTTTGTGCGATATGGATTGACACTGAAGCTAGTAACATCCGAGCCACCAGTGACAACTTATCGCCTGGCTGTTTTTGTGGAATTTTCTTGTATGTAAACCAGTCGCTGAGCATGTCATATCACCGCAGTCATTGAACTGATGGAGATTGTTCTGAACTGCCTGTAAGTTGAACGTGGAAATATTCAACAGGTCAGGCAACACCCTCAGCATTTTAATGTGGTGCCTGTGCTGTCAGAAATTGTTGAGTTAGGAATCTTGTAAAGGTCCCACTGGGTTGTGGTCACTTTCTTTGATTTTGTCTGAGCAGCCTCTAGCTAATAAGGGCTGAATTTTTACTGCAGGATTTAGGGACTCCGATCCTGAGCCTACTTTCCAGTGTAGTCTCAGCCATCTCACCACAGGTGGTCATCTTACCTCAGGCAGCTATCTCACCACAGGTGGCCATCTTACCCCAGGCAGCCATCTTACCACAGGTGGCCATCTTACCTCAGGCAGCTATCTCACCACAGGTGGCCATCTTACCCCAGGCAGCCATCTTACTACAGGTGGCCATCTTACCCCAGGCAGCCGTCTTACCACAGGTGGCCATCTTACCCCAGACCACCACCTTACCACAGGTGGCCATCTTACCTCAGGCAGCCATCTTACCACAGGTGGCCATCTTACCCCAGGCAGCTGTCTTACCACAGGCGGCCATTTTACCCCAGACCGCCACCTTACCACAGGTGGCCATCTTACCTCAGGCAGCCATCTTACCACAGGTGGCCATCTTACCCCAGGCAGCCATCTTATCACAGGTGGCCATCTTACAACAGGTGACCATCTTTCCACAGGTGGCTATCCTACCATGAGCAGCCTTGCCTGTTTTCTGGTCTTGCTTGGCTCCAATGGGCTGCCTGTGCTGCCAGCGTACAGCTGGGATCAACACCAAAGGGCGGAGTATGGTTCCCACCATCAGGCAAAATGTTACCCCCACCTCTTGCTTAATGCCCCATGTAGGGGCCTTCATTCTGCAATCCCCCTCCCAGCCAGAGGGACTACTTCAGGGAGTCATCTTCAGGTGGCTCCCAGCCACTTTTTGTCTGGGCACCCACCCCCTTCCAATTCAGGCTTTAGTCTACTTAGTGAGTACGTTATTCAGCTAGGTGAGGCAGTCCCACATCCGAGCCCAATGTAGTCCTTACCTGACCTCTGCCCAGCGGCATTTCCCCTTTCAGAACCCAGTCTGAACCAAGCCACTGTCTTTACCTTAGCATCGTCAGAACTGGCAGATAGAGTGTCCCTCAATCTATAAGCCTTGGGTGTGGGTAATAATATTCTAACATGGGGATGAATTGGATTTCTAACTGATACACCCTGCTACCTTCTTTGAACACCAAGGAATGATACCCAGGTGCTGTTTGTGGTCATAAGCAGAAGTATAAGGGGTGGCACAGTGGCTCAGTGGTTAGCACTGCTGCCTCACAGTGCCAGGGGTCTGGGTTCATTTCCACCCTCGGGCAACATTCTCCCCATGTGTGCGTGGATCTCCTCTGGGTGCTGCGGTTTCCTCCCACAGCCCAAAGATGTGCAAGCTAGATGGATTGGCCAAAGAAATTGTCTGTAGCGTTCAGGCTAGGTGGATTAGCCAAGGGAAGTGCAGGAATAGGCTCTGGATGGGATGCTCTTTGGAGGATCAGTGTGGACTTGATGGGCTGAATGGCCTGCTTCCATACTGGAGGGATTCCGTGATACTAACGAACTTCAGAACTTCAGGCACTGAGTGCAGGCTGAATCTTACAAGAGTGCTGCTTACAAGAGTGGGCTCCAATTCAAACCAGTTAGAATAATGTAAAAACCCACATTACGCAAGGCTACGTGGGAAACAACACATATTTTCATTTGCCCAGTGACTGGGAGCTCACACAGTCTCTGTTTACGTTCCTCCATTGGGTTGCGCCCTTCCCAAAGAGCACAGCACATACAATGTCCATCATTGTGGGGTCCTTGGCAATATGCTCAGTATCAAGCACTTGCAGAGAAGGTGGAACTCAAGAGAAATATTCATGAGATGACCTCATGCATTTTCATTTCTCAGTCAAAGTTCCTGTTGCGTGTTCGATGGTTACTGCATTGTCAACAATAAATTAAATGTTTCGCCCGTTCAACCAGGCACTCTTGAGAGATCTCACTGCAGTGAAGGACCCACAAAGCCCAGGGCAACAACAGCTGGCATTTATACAATTTATTAAAAGCACTCCAAGGTACGTCACAGGACATAAAATCAAGAAACAGAGAACCTTGTGTTTATTCAGCCACCACTGAATATCTCAATGTACTTTCTGGCTGGCAAAGTGCAGAGATAATTTGATACTGAGCCCATTGAGTAGATGTTAGGGTCCTAAGTGTGGTCACACAGGTAGAAGGAGAAGGGAGAGGCAGGGAGCTTTCTCAGGGAGTTCTGGAACCTTCTGCAGGCACAGCCTCCAATGGAGCGATGGTGATAATCAAGAGATACAGATGAAGTCAGAATTTGAGGAGGGTAAAGATCCCAGAGGGCTGTAGGATCCCCACACTATACAAACTGAAAGAGATAAAACTGAATTCTGAATCTTCAAGAGGGAATTGGACTGGCTGTTAAATAGAGAGTAAGGCTATATGCTCCAGGTCATATCCTGACCTGGTTTTGGACATCTGTGGGAGCCAGAGAATTATTTTCCAGGGCGTACATTTCCTATTTTCTCTTGAATTTTCATGTTTTTTGCCTGTTCCAGGTGATGACCTGCCAGTTGGGGTGTAGGGGCATCGAGAAGTGCCAAGTGATCAGTAGGAATTGTATAATTATGATGCTCCCAGCATCAACCCCAATGGAGTAGGTGCCATGCACAATCTGTTTATGCCTACATGGTCACCAGTTTTGCAGGCATACCTGGGTTAGCTGTCAATATTCAAGATCCCTCTGAAACGTCAATCTTTTGTAGTTTGTAGTGATTGGCCAGATAGATCTCATTGAGCATGTGCTCTCTGATTGGGATTGTTAAACTGGACTGAGCAGGGAGCCCGGGCTGACAGCCAAAAACAGGAGATTCAGGGACGCTCCTCATTTTAGGAACTGGCCCTGAGCTGGCTGTCCAGAGCCCATGTACTGAGCCGGTGTAAATAAAGGGTGACTTGGTGATGGGTTACCAGCCTCTGTGCAGTTATTTCAAGGTTCAAGTCCCACTCTGTACAAATTGGGCACAAAACTCAGGGTGACACTCCAGTGTAGTACTGAGAGACACTGTTGGGATTTCCACCTTTCAGGTGAAGAGTTAACTGATGTTTCGATATGCCCTGTGAAGTGGCTGTATGAGACACCACAGCTGCATTGAAGGAAGAGCAACAGAGTTCCTCACTGGATAAAAATTTATTATCCACCAAATACAATAAAGCTACATTTATGTGGAATCTTGCTGTGTACAAATTAGCTGCCACAAGAGATCTACATCACAACAACAACTTTGCTTCAAAATGGTGCGTGTGTGGAATGAACTGCCAGAGGAAGGGGGTAGGTACTGCTACAGTTACAACATTGGAAAGACTCTTGGGCAGGTACATGAACAGGAAGGTTATGGAGGAAACAGAGGCAACTGAGATTAGTTTAGTTGGGGAAACTTGGTCGATGTGGACAAGTTGTATTGAAAGGTTCTGTTTCCATGCAGTACGGCCCTACAGTTCCATGACTTCATTAGACATCTTAAGTTTGCAATGGTGCTGTGGAAATGAGAGCTTTGCTTTCTTCAGCTTCATTTTTTCAGATATGTGGATGGACATCTCTCTGAGGCTTAATTATGAATGTGTTCCTGTTGAAATATGCCTCATGCCAGCTCACTTCTAGTGGGCGCGATTCAAGTAAATGGAGTTGGTACTGATTCAGGCCAGGCATGCCTGACAAAGTGGGATTTGTCTGGACTCCCTCATGAAGGCCAGCCTTGGTGGCAGCATACCAGGAAAGGAAAACAGAGCTGGTAAATCATTCACACTCCAGCAGTGGCCTGCGTTTTCCTGGCAGGAAAAGATCAGCTAGCTTGTCCGGCCTTCCCTTACACTCCATGTCATGTTTCCCACGGGATGTCCGGGACAGCACACTTCCAAAGAAACCTACTTTGGAACACGCTGAGGCCACAGAAGGCCTCGAGGGACCTCAAGCCACCAATCGGGGCAATCTGAAATAAAAATAGAAACGTCGGGAAACTGATCAGTCAAGCACCATCTGTGAGGGGAGATGTTTTCAGACAGGTGTCTGATGGAATCACAGCCGTGAGGTGAGTGTCTGGGGTCTGTAACGTTCATCAGGGTCAGGGAGGAGAGCCCTGGTTACAAACTGTGCATCACTCCTCGACTCCTAGAATAGAGCGGAGATCAGTGTTGGGATGAAAGGTCAGTGTTGCTGAGGGTGGGTTGGAGTCTAATGGGATGAGGCTCATGGGAGCCAGCTGCAAGGACAGTTAGCTATCAGCGGCCACTCCCCTGGCCTATGTTCACACCCTCCCTCTACCATGCAGAACTGATCACAGATTGTGAATCCCACCCACCCCAACTGACATGGAGCCCCCAGAAATTTGCCAGTTGAACTTCTGTCAGTTTCCCATCCTTGAGCTGAGGAAATTACAGCCTGGGCAGGAGTAACTGTCATTAATTGGCCATGTCATGACCACTCCTCACCTCTCAAAGTTCCAGAAGATTCCATCTGTCTCTCCACGGATAACCTACCGAATGGTTTCCAACAGTTTTCTGTTTTCATACCCTATGGAGAGATCACCCCTTCCACAGTTACATCAAGAGTGTCTTGGCCGAGCTAATTTGTGTGGAACTGAATGACAGAGGACGTTTTTTTCTCTGAGATTAATATGGTGAAGTTCAGGCCTATAAAGGAAAGTTAATGACAGCCCTGTCTGTTAGTTGGTACCATTCAGTTGCCTGGCCACCCAGAGTGCGCTATTTAAATCATCAATATATACTCCCCACTCTGATGTCAGTCTGACACAAAAAAGACCCTTTTTTGGTCTGGATTTAATCTTCTATTTAACATAAAAACCAAAATAAATTATGTGCCTTACAACAGAATTATGGAACCCATGAAGCAGAGTTAAAGCAAAACATATGGGAAGTTTGATGGGGTAAACACTTTCTCTGGACATAATTTGCCTCTGACTCAACACCATCTGAACTTTCAGACAGGGTAACTAAACCAGAACAGTCTGCAGCACAGTTCCCTGTTTATCTGCAACGTCAGTCACTCTGCCACAGCACTTTACTTCATCCTCTATAATCAGTTGATGACTTTGAGCATCTGAACGACATGCTCCTTCATTTTCCCATTTTGCATTTTACATACATGAGCTCATCACAGTGGTCGACTCGCTGAACAGAAATAGTTTCCACTTTGGGTTCCCGGAGAGAGTTAGAATGCACGATGCAGACCTGCATTTCTATAGTGCCTTTCACCAGGCCAGGACAATCCAAAGATTCTTGCAGCCAGTGCAGAACTTTTAGAGGTGAAGTTGGTTGTCATGTATGTAGTGTAAGATCATGGAAATGAAACAGTTGATGGTTGAGCTAAGCGCAATAAGCCTTGTGCCTCTCCTGCTGAGAATTATCTATGGTCCATCCTTCACCAAGAGCTCTGAGAAAGCCCATCAGGCGAAACGCGATCACTGTCCCCCTTATTACAACAATGGACGGCAGCCAGAGGATTCTGTTGCTTCTGATCGGGGGCTCAGTCACCAAGGAGTCACAAAACCTTCAGAGCCCCAAAAACTGCACAAAAAAGCTTGCATTCCAACAGGGCCAGCAGGACAAGAAACTACCCCCAGGCACTTCACCCCATCGAGCAGAATTTGACACCAAACCACATAAAAGAAATCAGGGCAAGTGATCCAACAGTTGAGCAAAGAGCTGGGTTTTGAACAGTGATTTTAAAGAGGAAGAAAGGCTTTCATTTTTATGGAGTCTTTTCTAAGCCCAGAGCATCACAAGGAGCGTATAGCCATGAGGCCAGGGTGTGTTCCTCTTCCAGTAACCTGTGGGCTCTGTCAACATTCATCTGTCACACAGGCCACATAGTTTAATATCACATGTGAAAGGTAAAATCTTTGACAAAGATCTCAGCTTAGGTCATGTGGTCAGATCTCTTCAGTGAGAATTGACCGCACAGCCCATGGCCTCAGAGGTGAGAGACAGCTACCCACTAAACCTGACAGTGAAGAAGGAGAGAGAGTTAGAGAGATAGAGAGATTGGTGGTTGGAAGGTTGTGGTTAGGAGGAGAACAATTCAAAGCTTAGGACCTAGGTGCCTGTAGGCTTGGTGGCTGGGCAATGATTATTGGGAATGTACAAGACACCAGGCTCAGAGGAGTGCAAAGGTCTCGGGATTATGGATAAGGTTATAGAGTTGGGCAAGATCCAGATCTTGAGCGAATTTGAAAACATGGGTAAGATGTGGGCAAACTCTCAGAGCTCACCGCAGCCATTAAAATAATTACTTTAAAATGATCGTAAGCCCACAGATCTTAACTTCACATCAGATTTGATGATGGCCATTCTAACTTCTCCTCTACTTTTCAAAAGACAACGCATGCTCCATGCTAATAAAGTGTGAAGCTGGATGAACATAGCAGGCCAAGCAGCATCTCAGGAGGACAAAAGCTGACGTTTCGGGCCTAGACCCTTCATCAGAGAGGCATGCTCCATGCTGATGGTTTGGAATGGAGACAAGTCTAAATTAGACATGTCGCTGATGTTTGATGGGTGACCTGGTCCCAACAAGTGAGAACAGACTATTAAAGTGGGCAATGAAAATAGCAACAATAATAGTTGCATGATTATATGAATGATTGATTTGAAATGTACACAACATTCATGAATATTGATTGAGGCAAGGTTCTTAAGATGGTTATTGGATTCAATAGGCTAAATTAATAGGGTAACTAATTCCTCTGGTAGGACAAGCCCAGAACAGAGGGACTTAATCTTAAGATTGGAGTTAAGCGTCCTGTTGAGAAATGGTTACTTACAAAAAAGAACTTGAAAGTTACGAACTCTCCTCCCCACAAAAAGCAAAAGGGGTGAGGGAAATGCAACTATGAATTTAACAACTGAGGCTGATTTTGTTTTCAGGCGAGGCTATAAAAGAGTATGAGCTAAAACAGGTCAATGGAGTTGAGATAAACAACTCTTGTATAGTGAGGAAGGAGGGAGTAAAGGGGCAAGACTCCAGACACACCTTTCGGGTGAAAAAGCGATTTACCAGCACTTTTACTCGACAGTATTCACTATACACTGTTTAGTCTCCACTACTTTGGAGAGTTGAAATGCACACTTGGCAGCCGCTTCAAAGAAAACCTACATTCTGTCTGTTTAAAAAGGGCCACAAGTTTTACAGTTGCCTACCACTTCCACACACCACCTTGTTTCCTGGCCAGTACCTCTGTCCTAGACTTGCTGCTGTAGCCCACCAAAGCTCAGTGCAAACTGGAAGTCTTATTTTCTGCTTGGGAACACTGCAGCCTCCAGGACTCAATATCAAGTTCAATAATATAGCCTGAACATCTCCTTCCGTGTCCTTTACCCACCCCCACATCCCAGGCCTTGTTATGTGCTTATAGCACAGTCAACTCATTTTCACCTACTCATGGTCCCATTAGCGACACTTCTTTCTTCCTAGCTCATTACCAAAAAATCTTTTATGTCGCTAACTTTCTCCATTATTCCCCCATCCCTGTCATCAACATAAATAACCCCCTTTTCCTCGTTACAACCAATACTGCTGAAGGGTCACTGAACTCAAAACGTTAGCTCTGTTTTCTCCCCTCAGATGTTGCCAGACCTGCTGAGTTTCTCCAGCAATTTCTGTTTGTGATCCATGAAGCATGAGTTATTTTCAGGAGACTAGGGGAGAGGCTAAAAGGGGCGATCCCAAACATGACGAGAAATTATACGATTGTAATCATTTTAAATTTATTGAGTGATCAAGCTGGCTGTGTTTTACTGGTGATGCTAATATTCCGATCTTTGCTGGAGTCAGCGTTCAGGATTTATACTGATGGTGACAGACAGAATTGTGTTCTTATGGATATCAAACTTTTCATTTTATTTAAATTTGTTCACAGAATGAGGGCATTTCTGGCTAGGACAGCATTGATTGCCCACCCCGAATTGCCCAGAGGGCAGTTAAGAGACAACCACATTGACATGGGCCTGGAGTCACATGTAATCCAGACTAGGTAAGGATGGCAGTTTCCTTCCCTAAAGGACATCAGTGAACCAAATGAGTTTTTCCCGACAATTGACTCACAGTCACCGTTAGACTCTTAATTCCAGATATTTTATTGAATTTGAATTCTACCATCTGCCATAATTTCCAAACAGCCATCTGCAGCCAAGGGGTAGGACAATGTAATTTTAAGAAAAATACTAATATGCTTTTATTTACACAAAGCACAAGTAAATGTCTCAGAAATACTTTGGTAAGTGATCTAAGTCGTAATGCAGTCGTGTAGCAATATTCAGTAATGGCCCACAATGACGGCATGCATTCCAGAACATTCTGAATGATATTCCACCCTCCCCTCTCCTGCAGCTTAGTTTTCTTCTCTGTGGCTGCAGTTCATCAAAGAAAAGAAAATGAATTTAGTTCACTGCTCAATGACCCTCAAACCAGAGCATTTTTATACCTTGTACCTTTGTTTAAAATGGACATTGTTTGATCATATCTTTGCGCATTTGATGAAAACGCAAACCTCAGGTACATAAACATCTCTGATGAAGGGTCTAGACCCCGAAACATCAGCTTTTGTGCTCCTGAGATGCTGCTTGGCCTGCTGTGTTCATCCAGCTTCACACTTTGTTATCTTACATAAACATCAAGTTATGTGTCTGAGTGTGTGCATACAAGTGTGCATGTGAGCATGAAAATGAGTGAATTTGTGCGTTGTATGGTCACAATGATACCATAGGTGTGAGTAGTGAGAGTGTGCATGTGGATTGGGTATGTTCTGTGAGTGTGAAAGAGTGTGACGATGAATATGTAGGTATGTTGTTATCTATGAGTGTGTGTGTGTGTTTATATGTTCTTTGCGGGTGTGTTCAATGTGTGGGTGTGTGTTGTGTGAGTTGGAAAGTACATATTATGTGACAGTGGTATGTGTGTGGCTATGTAGGTACGTAAAGTGAGACAGCCAATGCTACATTCATAGAGTCACAGTCATAGACATGTAGTCATACAGCATGGAAACAAACCCTTTGGTCCAACCAGTCCATGTCGACTATAATCCCACCTGACAGCATTTGCCTATATCCCTCCTAATTTTTTTTTCATGTACTTATCTAAATGATTTTTAAATGTTGTAACTGTACCCACATCCATCACTTCCTCTAAAAAAAAAATGTCTTTTTTAAATCTCACTCCTCTCACCTTATTTTTAAGAATAGTTTTGAAATACCCCACCCTTGGGAAAAGACACCTGCCATTGACCCTAACTATGGCCCCCATGGTTTTATAAAGTTTAATAAGGTCACCCCTCTACATCCTACACTCCATGTGTAGCACTGGGTTAAGTGTGTGGCTGAGTGCTTCTGTGTGGTTTGTGACGTGGCTGGTGCTGTGCCTGGTTTGTGTTTTGTGTGTGTTTGCGGTTTGTGTTATGCTTACACTGTGTATCATTTACGATGTGTATCTGTCTGTGTGATGTGTGGATGCTCTGCACCATTTGTGTCATGTGTGTCTCTGCGTGTGTGGTTTGTGCCCAGCTTCTGTTGTGCGCGTGGGGCTGGAGTGTCGATTACAAATTGTGTCACGTGTATAATCCAGGCAGAAAAATATCCACTTTATACAAACTTAAAAGCAAAACTAATTCCATTAGCAGTAATGTATGCAGCGATCTTTCTTCAAATATCTGTTGATTTTACAGACCCATTCAATTATCAGTAGGCTCTGTATTCTCAGTTCTGTGGGCAAGATGATGTGGCAAAGCATTGGGAAGTCAATTTGATATTTGCATACTGCATAATTGGATATTTTGTGCATATCTTTTATTCTGTTCAATTGGTATTGGTTGGGCAATGTAGTCACCCTGGGGAGATCTAATGCAGACAAACAAATAAATTCAGTATGTTAGTTGCTGCTCTGTGCCAAGGAATTTCAATATCAAAAAGGGGTGTTAAGTATTGCATTATTTATCTGTTCATAAGTTGGAATCATTTCTCTGCACTATAGTGGAAGTACCGGAAAGGTTTTGGTGTCTCAGGGTACCAAATCATAGTGATTTACCGCAAAGGCGTCCTAATTAAACAATAAAAGCACACTCCATAGCCTCTCCCTTCCCTGTATCGCGTGCCCTTCTCTCAACACCCCAGCGGCTTTCAGTGTCGTCGTTTTAATTTCCTGCATGCTGCCTCCTCTCCAGCCTGCTGTGTAATGTCGCCTCAGCAGTGTGCCTCTGCGCAGCTTTCAAACCTGCCCTCTGAGAACCCCTTCTGAGGACCATTACAATCCCCCACAATCAAAGTAGTCAATGACAGACACAGCACCAGCCAGTTTGTGAATGCCAAATCACATCCACCCTCCCATCTTCACTGCTGCACATCAAGGCACTCTTTAGTGGGGGTTGGGATCTGTGTTTGTGCTTTTAACCCTTCAGCTACCTGCGCCTTGATATTAACCCTACCCTTCCAATCCCTCAAAGGCCAGGAGTGTGTAAAAATATCAGGATTGAGCAGCAAATTCCGAAGGCATTACCGGTTAACGATTGATGAACGCACATCAGTTTTTCAGTAAAAGGCTGCTATCATCGAAAAGGAGGAGTCTGGGGCAAATAACCATTCTCAAGCCCTAATTTGACAAGACAATTAAGACAGAGGGATTGACAGCCTCAGGTTATGGGAAGATCAGCTCCATTAAAGTCTTCTAATTGACCATGAATAGCAGCACCATTGCTCATAGGCCTCACAATGAAATCCCTACCACCCTCACCAGTCTTTGCCTTCTCCAAGCATGATCTTAATCATCCCTGCCCTGCTATTGCCAGTCACTGTGCCTGCCCCACCCAACTCCGCAAGTGTTTGTCAATCTGGTCACCCGTTGGGCACCTGTCAACATCCTTGGCTTCACCGGGATGGTTTTCACTCTTTGCCAGCCTCCTGCACACAACATCCCTCCCCCACCACTCCATTCCCCCGCTGCCACCGCACATCTCCTGCTTCCCTATTAACATCAGGCCCAGTTCCGTGTTCGGTTACCTGGGCTGGCAGGTGGAATTGGCACCAGCAAGAAGCTTCGGAGAGATCAGACTGGGGGCCAGCAGAGGTGACGGACAGAATGGGGAAGGGTTCATTGCAACCACCATGATCCTCACCAAGACAAAGCCAACCAGACGCTCACTGCGTTAGGCTGACACACAACAAGCAGGCACTTTGGTGAGGCTTAAAGTTATGGCCTTCTAATTTAGAATGTTCCCAACCAAGCCAGGCTGGATCATTGCTGCAATGTGTTGTGTACAAACTGACGATGTATTTGCCAGCATAACAAGGGCTGGTTATAAAGTACTTTGAGACATTCTGAGAATTTAATAAGGCTTTTAATCAATACAGGCTCTTTTCTCCTCAAGAAATAGCAAGTTAGAACAGGGCAGTGATACAAGACTGGGCCATCCAGATAATTGTGATTCTGCTTCTCACACAAAAACTCACAGAATCACATGGGAGCTGACCAAATTATTTTATCCAAGGATGATTGCTGTAACTCTCCACAATGAAGAGACACAGGGAGAAGCCATGACATACATATGGCTATGTGAAGGAACCTTCCCAACCATAGGCAAAGTCAAGGAGATAGAAAAGGACTCTGAATGGAAATGTGCACTATCAGGATACACCAAAGAGCTGGTATTGATTCAATAATAGGAAGAGATTGTATCTTTATAGAACTTAATCCCTCAAGGCATCTAATAGCAATTTACAGCCAACTGAAGCAAAGCCACTGTCGTAAGAAATGAGAAGACCATCAGCAAAGTACTCAAGATTGTTCAAGCATCAAAGTGTTGTGATCTGAGCCATTTGAAGCACAG
>NC_081376.1:12775364-12777864 GCF_030684315.1 Stegostoma tigrinum
AACGTTCAGTGCGCACAGACAGACACACACACACACAAACGTTCAGTGCGCACAGACAGAGACACACGCACACAAACGTTCAGTGTGCACAGACACATACACGCGCGTGCACAAACGTTCAGTGCGCACAGAGACACATACACACAAACGTTCAGTGCGCACAGACAGAGACACACACACACACACACACACACACACACACAAACATTCAGTGTGCACAGACAGAGACACACGCAGGCACAAACGTTCAGTGCGCACAGACAGAGACACACACAAACAAACATTCAGTGCACACAGAGACACACACACACACACACACACACACACACACACACACACACAAACATTCACTGGTACAGAAAGAAACACGTACACACACACACACACACACACACACACACACACACACACACACACACACACACACACACACACACAAACATTCACTGGTACAGAAAGAAACACGTACACACACACACACACACACACACACACACACACACACAAAAATTCAGTGAGCACAGAGACACACACACACACAAACGTTCAATGCGCACAGACAGAGACACAGACACACACACACACACATGAGCGCACACAAACGTTCAGTGTGCACAGGCAC
Source organism: Stegostoma tigrinum (assembly GCF_030684315.1). Classification (NCBI taxonomy): domain Eukaryota; kingdom Metazoa; phylum Chordata; class Chondrichthyes; order Orectolobiformes; family Stegostomatidae; genus Stegostoma; species Stegostoma tigrinum. Next base: position 12,775,987 of record NC_081376.1, read on the forward strand.
AGATACACATGCACAAACACTCAGTGCGCGCAGAGACACATGCACGCACACTAATGTTCAGTGAGCACAGACAGAGACACACCCGCACAAACGTTCAGTGCGCACAGACAGAGACACACGCACACAAACGTTCAGTGTGCACAGACACATACACGCGCGCGCACAAACGTTCAGTGCGCACAGAGACACATACACACAAACGTTCAGTGCGCACAGACAGAGAGACACACACACACACACACACACACACACACACACATACAAACGTTCAGTGCGCACAGAGACGCACAGACACACAAACATTCAGTTTACACAGACAGACACACACACACACACACAAACAAACGTTCAGTGCGCACAGAGACACACACACACACACGCACAAACGTTCAGTGCGCACAGACAGATGCACAAACGTTCAGTCCGCAAAGAGAGACGCACACACACAAACGTTCAGTGCGCACAGAGACACACACACAGATATGCAAAACATTCAGTGTGCACAGAGACACACGCACAAATGTTCAGTGTGCACAGACAGAGACACACACACGCACAAACACTCAGTGCGCACAGAGACACACACACACACACACACACACACACACACACACACACAAACATTCACTGGTACAGAAAGAAACACGTACACACACACACACACACACACACACACACACAAAAATTCAGTGAGCACAGAGACACACACACACACAAACGTTCAATGCGCACAGACAGAGACACAGACACACACACACACACATGAGCGCACACAAACGTTCAGTGTGCACAGGCACAGATACACATGCACAAACACTCAGTGCGCGCAGAGACACATGCACGCACACTAATGTTCAGTGAGCACAGACAGAGACACACCCGCACAAACGTTCAGTGCGCATAGACAGAGAGACACACACACACACACACACACACACACACGCGTGCACAAACATTCAGTGTGCAGAGAGACACGGACACACGCACAAACACACACAAACACTCAGTGTGCACAGAGACACGCACACACACACAAACGTTCAGTGCGCACAGACAGAGACACACGCACAAACGTTCAGTGCGCACAGACAGAGACACACACACACAAACATTCACTGGTACAGAAAGAAACATGCATACACACACACACACACACACACAAAAATTCAGTGCACACAGACACACACACGCGCGCGCACACATACGTTCAGTGCGCACAGAGACGTGCACACACACACACACACACAAACATTCAGGCGCACAGAGATGCACACACACACACAAACGTTCACTGCGCACAGACGGAGACACACATGCACAAACGTTCAGTGCGCACAGACAGAGAGAGAGACACACACACACACACACACACACACATTCAGTGCGCACCAACAGAAATGCGCACACACACAGGCACGCACAAACATTCAGTGCGCACAGAGACACACACACGCACAAACGTTCACTGCGCACAGACAGAGACACACATGCACAAACGTTCAGTGCGCACAGGCAGAGACACACACACACACACGCACAAATGTTCAGTGCGCACAGAGAGACACACACACAAACATTCAGTGCGCACAGAGACACACACACGCACAAACGTGCGCAGAGACAGATACATAGACGCACAAATGTTCAGTGCGCAGAGACAGAGACACACACATGCACAAACGTTCAGTGTGCACAGGCACAGATACACATGCACAAACATTCAGTGTGCACAGAGACACACACAAACACACACAAACGTTCAATGTGCACAGACGGAGACACACGCACAGACAGACAGACACATGCACAAACGTTCAGTGCACACAGACAGAGACACACACACGCACAAACGTTCAGTGCACACAGAGACACACACAC